>NC_084739.1:55940334-56170334 GCF_033978785.1 Entelurus aequoreus
AAAAAAGTCCTGAATCCAGACAGTGATCTGGATCAGCTCCAAAATGTAAGCACTTGTTTTTTTTAATCCCATTTCTAACATTTCCTGAAAGTGTAATCAAGATCCACCCATTACTTTTTGAACTACAGTATATATGGCGGAATGAAAGAAACGGAGTGGACTTTCTTGTTATTCACCTAATCACTGTCTCTGTGGGTGGAGGCGGGAAAACTAGAATAAACACACAGAAGTTGAGCCTTGCAAAATAAGCGCAATTTAACATTGTAGAAATTATGTCGATCAGACCTCCCAATCGCAAAAAAAAAGTCCTGAATCCAGAAAGAATTTTGATCAGCCACAAAATGTAAGCATTTGTTCCTTAATATTGTTGTCCTATGGCATTGTGTTGTGCATTACAAACTTAAGCGTGTTTCATGCTGACGTAGAAGCTACGTTATCTCTTGCTCTAGTTAGCTTTTACAGCTAATACCGAAGCACTGTTACGCTAGAAAAAGAGTTCCTCAGTGTTCGCTCTTACAATAACAATGTTGCTACAGTTTGGTTATTACGTTATGGGACGTAAATTAAGTAATGTTGACGGTTTTTTAATTCATTTTTAAAGTGATTTAAAGGTAGAATTGATTGCTCCCATTAGCTACATTGCTAGCCACAGAGAATGAGCCAATTTTTAAGTTAGAACGCAAAAAAAAAGAAACCCTTTTGTCTTATTGTCTCTAATGATGATTGTGAATAATAGGCAAAATGTTTTTAAAAAGTGCAGTTCCCCTTTAACTAACTAAATATAACTCGTTCTGGATAAATGGTGTGTGAATACTGGAATACTGTGAAAGCTGAACTGTTTTCAAAAAATGTGAGCAAAATATAAACTCAAATGCCATACCCTTCCTTCTGCCCAAATGTGCAGCTGGGATAGGCTCCATCACCCCATGACCCACGAGGGACAGGCGGTAGAAATAGATGGATGGATGCTGATAAACTTAGACATCTTTTATGAAGGAACTAAAGAACAGCATTGTATGTGACAAGGTAACCTTGATGTTATAAATTCCCTTTGTCAGATGATTAAGAGAAAGTTCCCTATTTAATATGATGATTGTTGAATATAATTGACTATATTATTGTTGACGTAAACAAGCTATTATTGTAGTCATGCACCTTTAAGTTACGTCTGTTTTGAGTCAGGCAGTTTACCGGGCAGCTATGTTTACTTTTTCGGGGTCCTTCGGGCAATGTGTTGAACAGTGTGTATGTGAGAGTGTGCTTAGCTGCTGCTGCTACAAAGCAATATATAAAGAAGAGGTTAAAAAGTAAAACGGTGTCCTTATTCCCTAACCGGAGTACACTCACGGGTGAAGAGTCCCAGCACAACAACAACAACATCAGTTTAAACATATCGTTCTTTAATATTGGTCCTTCGAGCCGGATTATCTTCACTCGCGACGGAGAAATGGACGCAGCGCTAACAACAGCGGCAGACGGCGGCGCACTCGGAGCAAGACAACGACAGCTTCCAACTCGTCTAGAAAGCTACCAGGTTAGCCTCCCACAGTCCCTCATTCCTCACGGTGCCCGCGCGGAGGACCGAGGAGAGAGCGTCGGCGCCCAGCGGCTGCAGTCACTCAACCTACAGACAGAGTCTGTGTGCATGGAGGACCAGCCGCACGGAGCGCACGCTATCCCCGATCGTCCATTTTCGGCGGGAGCGGCCGACAAGGTGAGCGAGTGGAACATGGCGATACATGCTAGAGACTTGCCCAGCCAGCTAACACGCCATATAAGCCAACCATCGGCGGCGCCCGTGAGGCGGAGCTATCAAAGCAGGCAGGGTTCTCCTGTCCTACGGCCACCAGCTAATCTCAATATGAGCGTCCCAACATATCAATCACCCTGGCTAAACTGTCCAGTAGTTCACAGCACCCCTCTGTCACAGCCATCCAGCCTCCATCTTGGATCATCTAGGCTGCTTCAGCATGAGCCACACCTGTCTACACTGCCACATACCATCTCTACAACACTAGAGCTTCAAGCAGCAAATACTCCTACACCAGGTGGTAGACAGGAGAACTACACACTGACGCAGTCTCTGCCCTCAACTGTGACATCGGCATGGGCACCGCCTCCCCTCACTACGCTGAATGTTTTGATGCTGCAGCCTACACCTCAAGCTTCACAAGTAGCGAGTTATGCCAGCCCACAGACATCAGTTACATCAGGCTACCTGTCTAACCAGCCGACCACAGTGATGATTAACAATGTACAGGACAGAGTGCCACCAGCTGCACAACTGCAATACCTGCCCATGCAGACAACACCAGTAAATCCAGCACCAGTGCAGCAATACACCCCACTCCCGTCCGCACAGCCAGTGTGGCAATACACCCCACTCCCGTCTGCACAGCCCGTGTGGCAATACACCCCACTCCCGTCTGCACAGCCCGTGCAGCAACACGCTCCACTGTTTGCACAACCAGCCTATCAACCCCCACAGATAGCAACAGCGCCATATTCTGCACCACAGCTACCTGTTGCGGCTGGCACTCAGCCAGTTATCAATCCATCGCCCTACAGCGCTGCCACTCCCCTGGGGACTGTCTATCAGCCTCCATCAACCATCGCTACACAACCATTACACCAGTCACCACTGCCAACGCAGAACCAACAGCTGCAACTCTACCAGCCTGTGTATCCGCCATCAACTCAGCCAGCATATCAACTGGTGTCTCCCCCTGCTGGTTTCACTCTGCAACAGCCCCCATCAACTCAACAGGTTCAGTACAGCCCCCAGTCTCAGTATACGCCACTGCAGGTACCTTACACTACCCAGTCCCCCAGACAACCTGTTCCAATACCTGAACTGCCTAAGTTGGTGCATGACAGTGAGAGAGAGTTTGCTGATTTAAAAATGGCGTTAGATCACCTGCTCAATCCACACACTGAACTTTCTGAACATTACAAATACCGTGTGCTTATGGAACACTTGATCCTGGATGAAGCTAAGCTAATAGCTCAGTCACACAGACATTATGTACAGCCCTACACCGCCACCATGCAGGCTTTGCAGAGACAGTATGTCCTGAACTCTCCTGATGTCAAATCAGGAGACCCCAAAGCTTTCCAGAGCTTCGCCCTCAACGTTGACTTGCTGGTGGGAATGCTAACCTCATTGGAAGGGCCTAATGGGATGGAAGTGATGTCTACTGGCCATGTTGACCGGCTACTTAGCAAACTCCCTAGACACATGAGAGACAATTTTGTGGAGCATCTGCAGGTTCAGGGGCGCCTCAGCACCAGCAGCCTAAATCCATACAACCTCAGAGACCTCGCAGAGTGGCTCAAGGTGAAGGCAGAAGCTCAGAGACTGTCCGCAAAAATGGCACAGCGCCATCGAGCTGAAGGAGCACCGCCTGCCAATCGAGACAGACCTGTTCCTTCTCCCCGGCCTCGGACTCAGCCTGTTTCTGTGTATCACGGCGCAGACCAGCCCAAATCAGCCGAAACGACTCGGCCAGCAGCTAAGCAACAAAAGTTTAAAAGGATGTGTCTCTTCTGCAAGAGTACAGAGCACTACTTGTCGCAGTGTCCAGACATTATTCAACGCTCAACACAGGAAATTGAGAAGTGGATAGCAGGCGGAAAGCGCTGTCGTAACTGTGGCCGTACTAACCACGATGAAGAGAGCTGCACGTTAAAGAAACCTTGCAGTGAGTGTCAGGAGATCCACCTGAGAGTGCTGCATGACATCACCAGGCCGGGCCCCCAAATCTTCCTCATCACACCCAAAGACTGCACCTCAGCGGCTAACTCGATGCAGGGAGGGAAAGTATACCTCAAGGTGGTGCCAATCATCATCAGTCATGGGACCAGATCACTGCAGACCTATGCAATCCTCGATGATGGAGCTGAACGCACCATAATACTCCCAGCTGCAGTTCGAGACCTGAAGCTCAGGGGCAGAGCAGAGTCCCTCACCCTGCGGACTATTCGTCAGGATGTGGTTCACCTCACTGGAGCATCAGTTGACTTTCATGTAGCTTCTCCAGCATCACCATCACAGCAGCATTTGGTTGAGAGGGCCTACACAGCAGGTCGACTCAGCCTGACAGAGCAATCCTATCCAATAGCAGCGCTCCAGAGACGCTACCATCACCTGAGAGGGTTACAACTGCAGAGCTTCAATAAGGTGCAACCACTGCTGCTCCTTGGTGCAGATTACACTCACCTGATCACTGCTACAGAACCTGTGAGGTTTGGCCCAAAGGGAGGACCCGTAGCTATCCGTACAGCACTCGGCTGGACGCTCCAAGGCCCAGATGGTTCCCAGTCCCCCGCTGCATCATGCTACTACACCGCCTTCAAGCCTACACCAGATGACATCTACCAACAAGTCGAACGCCTCTGGCAGCTTGATGTGCTCCTATTCCGTAGCGAGCGGCTAGCAGTGCGGTCTCGCCTGGACCAGGAAGCGGTGAGCGTCTTGGAAGCACGCACTAAGAGAGTGAAGGTTGGTGACACACTTTGCTACACTACACCCCTGCTCCGGATAAAAGGTGCACCACCACTAAAAGCAGATGTTGAAGCAGTGATACCAAAGCTACGCAGTACAGAGAGACGACTGCTTAAAGACACTGTCAAAGCTAAAATATATGAAGCAGAGATCCAGAAGCTTATAGATGGTGGGTGTGTCACAAAGCTCCAGGAGGGAGAGGGAAACAGCTCCAGAGAGTCATGGTCCATACCTAATCACCTCGTCCATCATAATGGCAAACATCGCCTTGTCTTTGACTGCTCCTTTAATCATGGTGGTCTCTCTCTCAATGAGCAGCTTCTCCCAGGTCCAACCCTCGGCCCATCTCTCATCGGGGTCCTCCTGCGGTTCCGCCAGCACGCTGTCGCCATCAGTGGAGATATCCGAGCCATGTTCCACCAAGTTCGGCTGCTACCGGAGGACCAGCCGTTGCTGAGGTTTGTTTGGAGAAACCTGCAAAGGGAGAAACAGCCTGACGTATACCAATGGCAGGTCTTGCCATTTGGTACCACAAGCAGCCCGTGTTGTGCAACATTTGCCCTGCAAAAACATGTCAAAGAATGTGCTGCAGGAAATGAAGACATCCTGCAGTCCATCGAACAGTCTTTCTACGTGGACAACTGTCTAGAGACTGTCAACGACTGAGTCAGCCAAGCTCCTGGTGGACAAGATGCAACAATGTCTGGCCTCAGGAGGATTTGAGATTCGACAGTGGGCAAGTAACTTCTCATGTGTTGTCTCCCACTTGCCTTCCAGTGCCCGATCTGAAAGCACAGAGCTGTGGCTGGCCGAGAAATGCAACGATCCACAGGAGCCGGCCCTTGGTCTGCGGTGGTATTGTCCATCTGATCGGCTTGGTTTCAAGCCAAAGCCCCCAGAGAGTGAGACCCCTACTATGCGGTACATCTATAAGGTACTCGCCCGCCAGTATGATCCGATCGGGATCATTATCCCGTACACTACACGGGCCAAGATTCTTGTCTAGAGACTGTGGGCAAAGAAGAGGAGCTGGGACGACCCGAATCTCCCTCCTGACATCCTCCAGGCCTGGTCCAGCTGGGAGAGAGAACTCCCCGAGCTGGCCAACATCTCCATCCCTCGAACTTATGCACCATTGGAGCTTGCTACTGACACCACAGAGTACACTCTCCACGTCTTCTGTGACTCCTCTGAGCAAGCCTACGGGTCAGTGGCATATCTCACCACAAGAACTAATGACACTGTCTATGTCTCATTTGTGATGGCAAGGTCTAGAGTGGCCCCAAAACGCCAGCAGTCAATGCCACGGTTGGAGCTCTGTGCAGCGCTGACAGGAGCCCAGCTGTCCTCCCTCCTTCACAAAGAGCTCACCTTGTGTATTGCCCAGACCTTCTTATGGACTGACTCCACAACAGTTCTCACCTGGCTGACATCTCAGTCGTGCAGATTCAAGGTTTTCGTGGGAACAAGGGTTTCTGAGATCCAGGAGCTGACTGCCTCACACACCTGGAGGTATGTGGATACAGCTAACAATCCGGCCGACGATCTCACCCGTGGCAAGATGTTAGCTGACCTGGCTGCGCCAAATCGTCGGATCCAGGGACCAGCATTCCTTCGCCGTCCACCGGATGAATGGCCATCCTGTCCTAGCATCACAGAGCCAAAGGACCGTGGTGAGTTAAAACACAGTGTTTTTTGTGTTCTCACACAGACCAGCTCACCACCCAAGATACCAGATCTCACCCGGTTCAGCAGCTGGAGAGAGTTGGTCAAGGCCACGCAACAGTCTCTTCATGGGGCGGCAGCCGACCCTGCTTCACCTCTGTGTGACCTAAGAGATGCTGAAGTCCACCTGCTCAAAACCAGCCAAACAGACTGCTTCTCTGAAGAAATCAGATGCCTCAGAGCCGGCAAGCCTGTGCCACCCAGCAGCAGGCTGAGTACGCTCGCCCCAGAATTAGACCCTAAATTGGGTCTTATACGGGTTGGAGGACGCCTGCGCCGTTTGTTTATTGAGCTCTAGCCCCACTGACATTCACCCAATACTGTTGGATCCCCGTCATGCAGTCACCACACTCCTCATTAAAGAGATGGATGCTCAGTTACACCACCCTGGACCTGATAGGGTGTTTGCAGAGATGAGGCGCTACTACTGGGTTCTCCGAGGAAGGCAGGCTATCAAAAAGTATTAGAGAGCTTGCACTGGTTGCATGAAGTGGAGAGGGAAGCCAGTGGTGCCGAGGATGGCAGACCTGCCCTCAGCCCGTCTGCGGCTGTTCAAGCCTCCATTCTTCTCAACAGGCGTGGACTGCTTTGGCCCGTACATGGTCAAGGCTGGGAGGCGAAGTGAAAAGCGCTGGGGGATCATTTTCAAATGTCTCACGACGAGATGTATACATCTGGATCTACTCACCAGCCTCGACACAGATGCTTTCCTCCTCGCACTGAGACGGTTCATTGCACGGAGAGGCACTCCCTTTGAGGTCCTCTCTGATCAGGGGACTAACTTCCGAGGAGCAGATAAGGAGCTGAAGGAGGCCTTTGCAGCAATGGAATCACAGTTGCAGGAGCGGCTTGCAGAAAAACAGATTAAGTTCCGTCTTAACCCACCAGCATCTCCCCACTTTGGTGGTGTCTGGGAGCGTGAGATTCAATCAGTCAAGAAATCCCTGCAAGTGGTCATAGGTGCTCAAGTGCTCCAAGAAGAGGTTCTGCTCACACTCCTCATCGAAGTGGAAGGCATCCTCAATGCCAAGCCTTTAGGATATGTATCCTCGGATGTGGCCGATCCAGACCCAGTGACGCCCAGCATGTTGTTGATGGGGCGGCAGGATGCCTCTCTTCCACAAGTTGCCTATGCTCCTGACACCATCACCAGGAGGCGCTGGCGTCATTGCCAGATGATGGCCGACCACTTCTGGACACAGTTCATCAGAAACTACTTGCCCTCTCTTCAAACCCGCCAGAGATGGCGCCAACACACAGATCATCTCCCCCTGGACACAGTTGTGATGATTGTTGATCCTCAGCTTTCACGTGCTCACTGGCCAATGGGCAGGGTGGTGAAGTTAAATGCAAGTGATGATGGATGTATACGGACTGCTGAAGTCAAAGTTGGAGAGAAGACTTACGTGAGACCCGTTGCTCGGCTGGTCCAGCTGTCAGCTCTTCCTGAGGATAATCCTGTTTAAAGGACTGTTGTGGGAATTTATGTTTGTTTCAAAATTGCCATGCTATTTAGGGGGTGGCTGTTATAAATTCCCTTTGTCAGAAGATTAAGAGAAAGTTCCCTATTTAATATGATAATTGTTGAATATAATTGACTATATTATTGTTGACGTAAACAAGCTATTATTGTAGTCATGCACCTTTAAGTTACGTCTGTTTTGAGTCAGGCAGTTTACCGGGCAGATATGTTTACTTTTCCGGGGTCCTTCGGGCAATGTGTTGAACAGTGTGTATGTGAGAGTGTGCTTAGCTGCTGCTGCTACAAAGCAATATATAAAGAAGAGGTTAAAAAGTAAAACAGTGTCCTTATTCCCTAACCGGAGTACGCTCACGGGTGAAGAGTCCCAGCACAACAACAACAACAACATCAGTTTAAACATATAGTTCTTTAATACTTGATGTATATGATGATCTCACATAGCCCACATGACCACAGTTACAGCTGAAGGCAATATATACTAATGAGGGTGATTCCACTCAAACGACTGTCGTTGGCTGGCAGAGGTCTCTGTTGTATCATAACAAGCGTCGTTTTGTGTCCCAAAAGAGTCAAACCATTCTAGATTAAAAGGTACCGCTCACCTAAGAGGTTAATATACTTGGCGCCAACACCATGCCCTTAAACTCCATCTTCCCTGTCTAGTCTGTGAGAATGAAATTATATTGCCTGCTTAGATAAAACATCAATTCAATCCCCTGAGAATACAATGACTTGATGAATGAGAACATTTAAAGTTTACATCCACATTTTAGAGGAATATCTAATAATGGGCAGCGCGGTGGCAGAGGGGTTAGTGCGTCTGCCTCACAATACGAAGGTCCTGAGTAGTCGTGAGTTCAATCCCGGCCTCGGGATCTTTCTGTGTGGAGTTTGAATGTTCTCCCCGTGACTGCGTGGGTTCCCTCCGGGTACTCCGGCTTCCTCCCACCTCCAAAGACATGCACCTGGGGATAGGTTGATTGGCAACACTAAATTGGCCCTAGTGTGTGAATGTGAGTGTGAATGTTGTCTGTCTATCTGTGTTGGCCCTGCGATGAGGTGGCAACTTGTCCAGGGTGTACCCCGCCTTCCGCCCGATTGTAGCTGAGATAGGCTCCAGCGCCCCCCGCGACCCCGAAGGGAATAAGCGGTAGAAAATGGATGGATGGATGGATGGATCTAATAATGGGTCAATGACATGACATGCATATTTGTGTGTCCAATGATTTAGTTTTTAGATGATGTAACTAGTTTACTTAACTTCCCAGTTTTTTGGTTTAAATAAAGTTTCACTACATTGTAATAATATATATTATTTTAATGTTTTGGCATTTAGAACCCCCAGAATGGCATGTGGCATACCTGTCCGCACAAATAAACATAGTATTATGATGTTTTTGTCAAATGTTGGAGTGGCTCAACCAAAAACACCAGACTTTTATTACAAAGTTAAAAGATAATACCTGTAAACAAGATGTTGCATCATCCACTCTATAAGACCCCAGCTGTTGTTCGCTTTCAAGTAAAAGGGTTATTTGAAGTCACATGCACGTTGGTACGCTTCTCATGTCATGTGGTACAACCAGTATTAAACTATGAAACTGTTATTTTATCATTAACCTCTTTATTCTTTGTAAAATTGATATGTATAAACGTGTTAGCTAGAGCTAAAGCTACATTTATTACAGGTGTCCAAACAGGAGCCTGTTTAATTTTTAAAAAAGTTGCAAAGGTCAGGTGGCACATTGGAAAGGAATGTTAGAAAATACAATAAATAATGTTATTTAAAAGTCTAAGATTACATGTTGCAAATGTTTATTACTTGTGTGTTAATTATGTTCTCTTCATAATTTTATTGTCTATATTTTCTAGATGCCACGTAAATAAGGACAAATCAGCACACAGTTTTTAGAAGGTTAATTGTCACTGGCAGTAATACATCTCAATTATGTAAATTCAGTCTGTTTTTACAATAAGCCGAGATCCACTAAAAAGAAGTGGGCAGACTTTTGACAGACTACATGATATTTACTCCCAAGTAAGTTTTTCTGCCGTTTAAAAGTATTATTCTAGGGTTTTCACAAGTTTTTGTGACAATCGCAAACGGGACAAGCGGTAGCAAATGGATGGATGGATGGAACGTAACAAAATTATTTCCATGTTTGTTCTAAGTTTGATCATGTTTCTTCTTTGAAGATTGCCTCAAAGTACTTTTTTAATTAAACATGATTTTATTTGTATTCTGGACCAGGACTTGATAAGTTCTCCACATAACTAGGTTCCATTTATTGGCTTGGGCACGCTATTTCCTTTTCCTTTTACTACAATAGGTTTTTAAACTAAAGTATATATGCACATTTTAATACAAATAATGTACAGACTCTGTTCCTCTTACCTTATTAATGGAACAAGCGGTCTTCTCCCGTGACTTGCCGCTGCTTGTA
Organism: Entelurus aequoreus; assembly: GCF_033978785.1. NCBI lineage: Eukaryota > Metazoa > Chordata > Actinopteri > Syngnathiformes > Syngnathidae > Entelurus > Entelurus aequoreus. The sequence goes on from NC_084739.1 coordinate 55,950,491, forward strand.
CGTAGGATTTTTGACATGTCTTGTCGAGCAGCAAGGAGGTGGGCAACAGAGACTTTGCTTTTGCTGCCAAGGGCAGAACGAAGGGGCTGATAAACTTTGGCCAACTTTGCAGCGTGTGCCTGTGGTAGGAAAAACAATCAGGTATTTTTACCATAGTGACCCAAATATGGGACAATATTTTTTATCAGGATATCCGGATCAGATATCGATATGGGCTCTCAGTCTAATATCATAAAAAAACCAAGTATGAACTCGGATGTAATATGTGTGATATAATCTCTGCTACAAGCAGTCCTGCAGCGTGTTTATTTATGCAAAACTGGACAGCCAGTTATCTAAATGTCCTTCAATAAGCACACAAGGTTGGTCTTTTCTTGTATTTTAGTCAAGTCAATTATAAAAAGGTAAACATGGTAGGCTATAGACCAGTAGAAGCTTGCAGCTACACAACAGCTAAGCACACATTAGCACACAAATAGGCATACGGTACATAATAAGTAGTGATGTCCGATTAACATTTTAGGCCTCGGATCCGATTCGATCAGATTTGGAATCCCAAGCAGATACTCGATTATTAATTACGGAACTAAAAAATTAATTTTAGCAACAAAGTAAATAAAATAAACAATAACACAATTTTATAAATCGTATCTTATTGAAGATAGAAAATGCTAGTATTGTTGTAAACCAGATGATGTAATAAATATGTTGTATTGAATGCTACATTCAGTTTTTTTTTAACTAATTTAAGTGGATAGTGCACAATAACTAATCAAAAGCACTACTAGCTCCCATTTGATTCATTTGGGTTTTGCCCTCAAAGCTTTCCTGAGACGAAGCAAAAGAAAAGCAGAGGGACAACACTTCTGACACGTTTTTCTTCCAGTTTGTAAATTTTTGCCTTTTCTTACTTTGGAAAATTTAAAATTTGGACAAGATTAAATCTGGTAAAGTAAAGTAAAAATCTCACATTTCAAAGTTGTTTTTTTCCAATAACCATTCGGAAAGGATCTCAGTTTTAAGATCACAACCAGGTTCATTTTGGGTACAGTAATGGAAGAAAACACAAAATGTAAAACTTAGCTTTTGTGTTTAATGATTTTTAAAATAAAAGATTAAAATACTGCTTGTAGGTGTTCCTTAAATAAATAATATTCTGAAATCAAAAATATAGATAGAAATATAGAAACATTTAACGATTGTGATATTTGATACACTGTGTGCATTAAAGATAATAAAACCAATCCAATGTAGGTCAATATACTGTAGTATAAGCTACATTAGCTTTGTGTTATAAGTGAAAAAGTAAGTGTGTGTAATATCTAATAAAAATATAATATCTAATACAAAATCAACAAGCTGCAGGCCAAAAATGACCGCTTTGGACACCCTTGGTTTGCAGGGTTTCTTTTAGGTACAACAGTCCTCGTCCTCGCCAGTTTTGGGTCCTAAATGGCTGTCAAAGTATACCAACGGAATACCTACTCAGACTTCTTCTGTTCAGGTGATATGCATAATTTATGATCTGCAATAAACTTACAGGAAGCAAGGAAGCAGCAGACCACTCGATGTAAACATAGGGACACACGGAAGTGATCATGGCGCCGATAAATAGTAGCCAATAAATAGCGTTAGCGCTTATAATAACAATAACCTTAGTACTCTATCATTAATACTATGTGCGAAATAGAGGAGCTCCCATTGACTCCGCTGTAAGCGAACTTTTATTTACGTTTATGTAATATTTAGAGTACATTTTTAAAAATCCATCCGTTGTCATGTCTTTCATGATTGTGAACAAAAAGTGCAGTTCCCATTCAAAGGGGAACTGAACTTTTTTTGTAATTTTGCCTATCGTTAACAATCATTATAAAAGACAAGACGGATGGGATTTTATTTTAATGCATTTTAAATATGAAATGAACATAAATGGAAGTCTGCTTACAGCAGAGCCAATGGGAGGTCCTGTCCTCCATTTCGCACATAAAATTTAAATCTCGTGATTTGAATATTAACCAAGTATTAGTGATATTGTTATTATAAGCGCTAACGCAGATTAACTATGTATTGCGGCACCGTGATCACTACCGTGTGTCTAGGGATGATACTCGAAACCGGTTTTCCCGGTTGTTCGATAAGAAAATAACCGAGTCCTCGGACTCGAATCCCTTTTTGAGAACCGGTACCCGTTATCGAGACCACTATAGTAAAGAAAAGAGTTGGTTCTTTATTCGAATCCCTCGAGACGAATCCCGTCCCGACCAGAAATGCTCCGTGTGACATCACAATAAATCAGTCACGTAGCTCAGTCATTAAGCGCAGATAGCGAAAGCAGGAAAACAATGGACGGGATAAAGCGCTCCAAGGTGTAATAAAGTTCAAAACAAAAAGGTATAATCCAATGAATAACTTTACTGACAGATTTGAGCAGGGTACAAACTCATGAAGAACACTTTTACGACCCACCGGAAACATAGCAACCAGGCTAGCAACGCACCTCCTTTACGGCAGCTGGCGCAACGTTCTCAAAGCAACCGCAGCACATACATATATATATACAACACATCTCCCTTTTTTAACTTTTGTTTTTCACACTGTATATGTGTTGTCTGTCTAATTATAAATAATTAAGGCTGCAGCTAACGATTATGTTTCTATCGATTAATCTGTAGATTATTTTTTCGATTAATCTATAGATTATTTTTTCGATTCATCTATAGATTATTTTTCCTTTTACCGATTATTTTTTATTTTATTTTATTTAAAATGAAGATGAAAAAATAAAAGTAGGCCAGTTTTTTCAAAAGGCATGGCTTTTATTTACAAAAAAAAAAGTATGGCCACTCAGTCAACATTGACAACAACATGACAAAATATTCTGTAACAATGTAAACATTTAAAACTTTTAACATTTAACAAAATTAAAAGTAGCTTATTTGCTTTTTAATGTGCAAATATAAAAGTAAACATCCAGTGCAAATCTTAATAATCTGCAATAGTATAAGCATTTCAAAAGTAAAAGTATTGCTTATTTTGCTTTAAAATGTGCAAAAATAAAGATAAACATCCAATACAAAAAAGTGCAAAACGAAATATTCTGTAACAACAGTGTAAACATTTCAACAAAAGTGAAAGTATTGCTTATTTGCTAAAATGTGCAAAAATAAAGATAAACATCCAATACAAAAAAGTGCCAATCTAAATATTCTGGAGCACTGTAAACATTAAGTATTGCTTTGAAAATGTGCAAAATAAACATCCAGTCCAACACAGTACACAATAACCAATTCTACTCATTCCAGTGAGTGACTAACAGTTGTAATGAAGAAAAGTTAGCATGTCTACTTGCTTTGCTTCTTTTCTTGTTTACAATATTCCCAGCAGCTGAAAATAGGCGCTCAGAAGGGGTCGATGTGGCTGGAACTGAGAGGTAATTAGCCTTCACCTCAAGCCAGGACTGCGAGCGAGCTGAGCTGCAGTTTAAGTTTCTAGTAGGTCAACGGGCTCATAGTGATGTTACTAGTAGTTGACTGGGAGGTGTTTATTATCATTTGGGGAGAGTCCGCTGCCTGATGCTCACCTGCTAAACACCTATCTGCTCGACGCTGAAGCGCTGACTACATGCGCTATGAATACGCACTGCTGATTGGCTGATAATGCTTCGTGTGTACCAATCAGATGGTTGTGTGGCTGGGACAATGCTGCGTGTGTACCAATCAGATGGTTGTATGGGTGGGACAATGCTGCGTGCTGAGACAGAGGCAGAGGAGCAAAGCAACTTGTTAAGACTTTAGCAGCTAAAGTTAGCTTTAGCTTAGAAACTCGTTCGGTACACCCCCGTCCCGAACCGAAAGCCCCGTACCGAAACGGTTCAATACAAAACACATACCGTTACACCCCTAGCAGATACAAATGACACATTCATGTTTTTGTGTAATGATGACAACGTATGCTAACGCGGACGATTGACTAGTTGATGGTTGATGGTTTTCTTTTCAAATGTTCGTTCATAGCCGTTGTGCTGCTATGATAGGCCATTTCCGCTCGACACAGTGTGCATACAACATTATTAGGCTGTGTATTGAAATACTCCCACACTTTTGACGACTTTTGGCGTGCGTTTTTCCCCTCACTCGCACAGTCTGCTTTGCGCTCCGCCATGACGGTAGTGTGACGTAATTATGCGACGCGTCGACGCACAAAAACGGCGTCGACGTATTTACATAACCGATGACGTCGACGCGTCATTTCAGCCTTATAAATAATGCAGACGAGGCGTGTTGGCTGAGTTCTTGACGTTTACTTTCACGGGTGACGGACGACATGCAACAACACTTTTCGGGGCTACCGCGCATGCTCGTCACTCCCTTTGCATGATGGGTAGTGTAGTTGTTATATTCCCTAGCTCATAACATCTTTCCCCCTATAAAGAAACAATGTTAACTCAATAAGGTGTATTTATTTTTTTAGCTTTAACTTTTCCTTTTTTAGCATTGTAACCACATTTGCAAACAACTTTTCTCTTCATACAATTTTCTTTCTTTCTTTAAAGTGCAAACATGTCAAAGCATCATAAACAGTTGTGTCAAATAGCAGCAGAATTGCACTTTTTGGAGAGCTGTATTATTTCCAGTTTTGTGCCCAAGGGACTGATTTTATTTAACACTATATTATTATTTATACACCTATAGTGATCACAGAGACAGGTTGTTTTTGTGTTACTGTATATATTTGTTTTTCTGAAAAATCCCACTTAATATACTTTGGGTAACAACAGTCAATGTTTATTTTATTTTATTTTTTTAGGGGGGTAACAGTCAATATTTATTTATTTATTAGATTAAATTGTTTTCTTATATAATAAAAGTGAGCTTTTGTTAAACCAAATATTGTGTTTTTTTCCATATACAACAACCTATCTGGACTTGATAAGAGAATCGATAAGGAATCGGTTCGATAAGAGGATTCGATAATAGACTCGAACTCGATAATTTCTTATCAAACATCATCCCTACGTGTGTCCCTATGTTTACATCAAGTGGTCTGCTGCTTCCTCACTTCTTTGCTCCCTAAGTTTATTGTAGATCATAAATCATGCATCTCACCTGGACAGAAGAAGTCTGAGTAGGTATTCCGACAAATTGGTACACTTTGACAGCCATTTAGGACCCAAAAATGAGCAGAACGACACAAAAAGACACTTGGTCCCCCTGCCCTCCCACCCCGTTTCTTCGTGAGGATTATGAGTCATTCTTCACCTTAATGGGAATATATGAACATCCTAGCAGTCGGCTTCCTAATGACAGCACACATTGCACAGTAAGTGATGTTTTATTATGTTTGTTCGCTCTCATGAAGTCTGCAGTGAGTAACAATCAGTGATGAAGAAAAGCAAAAAAGCAAACGTGATGCGTTTTTTAAATGAATGCGCTGCATATGTTAAAAATGATCAAAATACGTAAATATTAAATGTTATTATAAATTTGCCCGTTACTACATAACCCATATACTTGTATCATGTATATAAAACCTCAATGAAGGTGTTTGGATGTTTTTTTTAAGGGCTTTGTAGACATAATTGCACGGCTCCCATAGGCACCATTGTAAACAGGCTTTTGATCGCATTTATTTAATATTTAGAATGCAAAAAAATTATATCAATCAATCAAAGTTTATTTATATAACCCTTAATCACACGTGTCTCAAAGGGCTGCACAAGCCACAACGACATCCTTGGCTCAGATAATAATAACATCCATCGTCATGTATTTCATAATGATTGTGAACGATAGGCACAATTCGAAATAATGTGCAGTTCCCCTTTAATGTCTCGTTTTACGGTTAGCATCTAAGCTAGCAAGATGGCGCCTGTCATCCGTGAGTTTTTCAAAGTGCCGTCATCAATCACAGTATTTGGATGATTTTGATTTAAAACAGTAATACTGACAGTCGGGAGTTGTACCGCGGTTATTATTAATACCGTTCATTGTTACTTCCCTATTTCTAATACACTTCTGTCATGAAGACTTTGTATGTGTAAGTAATAGAGATGTCCGATAATATCGTCCGTCCGATATTATCGGCCGATAAATGCTTTAAAATGTAATATCGGAAATTATTGGTATCGGTTTCAAAAAGTAAAATTAATTACTTTTTAAAACGCCGCTGTACATATCCGGTAAAACACGGACGTAGGGAGCAGTACAGAACAGTTGCGTCTTCCAGTCAGCAGCCCCTCCCCTCTCCCTTCTCTCACACACACACAACACAGGAGTTGACGACTGCAGCATGAGAGGTTTACTGGCGACGCTGGATGACCTCATCAAACCGCCGCGAGCACAGCATAACAACAACAAGAGTGTGTTGTTGCCTGTGCTGTAGCCGTGGCTAACAAGCGAGCTCGCTCGGTGACTGACTAACGACACCATGTCTATGGTTTGGGATTATTTAAAAATGTGTCTGACGGATAAAAAACTGGCAATTTGCAATGACTGCAAAAAGTTGGTTATGCGAGGAGGAACTAAGACGTCTTCCTTTAATACAAGCAATTTGATCTCCCACCTCTTCAAGAATCATAAGGAGATACACAATGAATACAAGCAAACACCGAAAGCAGCTTGCAGTGAACGGAGGTACCCTGTCTCAACGCAGCATTTCAGAAGCTCTGGCTGACTGCTAGGCCACTTCAAGCACTAACCACTAGCTTGCAGCATTTGTGTTACTCATACAAATACGTTAGAGCAGGGCAGATTGAGCCCAGTTTATAATTTCCTGTTATACAGTATGCCAGGCAGTCTACTAAAGGAGAACTATGTTATTGTTTACTTTATTACTCTAGTATACTCTGGACTGAAGCTGTGTGCCTTCATTGTTTTTGTAGCTGTTGTTTTGAGAGATGTTTAAAAAAATAATAATAATAATGCACTTTGTGAAAGTCAAAGTATAGTATTTCCCATAGTTGTAGAGGGTATTAGGATTATCTCAGAGAGAGCATTTCCCAAATTCCTTGCTACTGTTTTGAGGCATGTTAAAAAAAATAATGCACTTTGTGACTTCAATAATAAATATGGCAGTGCCATGTTGGCACTTTTTTCCATAACTTGAGTTGAAGTTGTTATCTTATTTTGGAAAACCTTGTTACTTTGTTTAATAAATCCAGCGGGGCCTCACAACAAAATTAGGCATAATAATGTGTTAATTCCACAACTGTATATATCGGTATCGGTTGATATCGGAATCGGTAATTAAGAGTTGGACAATATCGGAATATCGGATATCGGCAAAAAAGCCATTATCGGACATCTCTAGTAAGTAATATGCGGCAATAATTATTTGATACTTGTTTATATTAACAAATGTGCTGTTTTTCTCTGCAATATTGTTCAGTGAAGGACTCTTACAGTATGTCTAGCTTGTGTGCTTAGCTGTTGTGTAGGTGGCAGCTCCTCGTAACCTAAAGTCTACCATGTTTAACGTTTGTAAATGAAAAAAAAAGAAAAGACCAACATTGTGTGTTTATTGGAGGGCATTTAGATGTTACTGGCTTTCCAGCGTTGCACCAGAAAAAACGCAGCAGGAAATTATAACGAACATTTTGCATGCAAGATGATCCCATTTTTTTTGCTGATATCACACTGATTAACATTGGATCAGGACACAGCTAACCATTACATGCCTAGAAGGCATGCTTTTATACCGTGATGGCAGTTAGATGAAAAAAATGTGGTTAATGGAAGGCAATAAAACATTTTTGGCCAAGAATGAGTGTTATTCGCTGTAGAAAAAAATTCTTTTGTTGCTAATCTTTGACATATCCAAGATTGTAATCGCTGTTAGCAAGAAATGTAACTGCAAAGCGTGAAAAAAATAAATGATGCTTATTTTGAACACCAAGTTTTAAAAATACCCCTGAAGTCCTCTACCAACCCCACCCTCATGGAGGCGTGCCTCACACTTTCAAAAGGGCGGGTCTGGATGTCCAAATGAGAGGCCACATACCTTTGCTCTTTCTGACCAACCGAAAGACTGCACCGTCACATCTAGACGTTTCAGCAACATCTTCCTCCGCACTTCATATTCATTCACAAGTGCTTGGTTGACGGCTTCTATTTTTTCCTGGGAAGGGAACAGCCAACTCAAAAATTATTTTAGTTGAGTGTATTTCAACTGTACTATTCATCATGTGTTACCATGTGCACAGGTCCAAAGGCCTTCTTCAGCAAAGGCTCTCCGATATGATGTGGTGGTACGCGACATGAGGCTTCTTTCAGCTAACATGTAATAAATGCACAGTGTGAGAAAACAATTAATATTTATTTGAACGGTTCTTTTTCCATAATAGAATAATACAACATGCCATTTTATGAACAAGAATTAGGTGCACATTTTAAAAGGTATTTTGGATTATTTTCAAAATCTCACATGGTCAATTTAATATATAGCATTTTTCTTTTTGTTTCTTGCATTGAAAAAAGTGAGCACAGTCAAGCAAGTAAAATTCATTGTGTGTTAAACATACTTGGCCAATAAATCTGATTCTGATATACTGTACAGTGGTACCTTAACTTACGAGCATAATTAATTCCAGGACTAAGATCGGAACTCAGAACACTCTTATCTCAACGCGGCCCCGCTCATTGAAATGTATTTAATCTATTCTTGATCCTCCCAAAACACCACCATTTTTCCATGTAAAATGCCTTTTCAAAATAAAAAACGAACTTTCAGATAATAGTGTTTGAAAATCAATACAACGGGATGTATTACAAACAACTACATTGTTTTATGCAATGATGTAATAATATTTTACAGCAGGGGTCACCAACCTTTTTGAAACCAAGGGCTACTTCTTGGGTACTGATTAATGCGAAGGGCTACCAGTTAGATACACACTTAAATAAATTGCCAGAAGTAGCCAATTTGCTCAATTTACCTTTAACTCTGTTATTATTAATAATTAATGATATTTATCTTTGTGGAAACACTGATCATCTAAATGATTTCTCACAATAAATATATATAGAAACAGATAAATATCAATATGCAACACTTTATTTTTATATTTTCTCTAAGTGCACATTTTTCAAATTGAACATTTTCAAATGATCACTTCTAAGACAGTCTTGTGAAATCACAATATCCCATTTTAACTAGCTAGCCACTAATATTTTTAGACAAATCATGAATTACTTTGCACCATGTTTGTACAAATAATAACTCATGTAAAATACAAAAGTAAACTCTCAAATTTTTAAATCATGTCACACTTTGAACTGGACACCAAATCTGTTATCTGTTTCTTTGTCAGTTAGTGGGAAGCCTGGCATTGCATGCTGTTAACTAGTGTGTTGTACTCTGGTGTGTAACTTGACACTGCAACTCTGAGTGAGTCTTGCAGATGTGCATCAGTGAGGCGTGTTCTGTGTTTGTTCTTGATGAAGTTCATGTCAGAAAAGGCTGATTCACAAAGATAAGATTTTTCCTCATTGTTTGCGGAACCTTTTTAATCTTTTGGACATATTTTCACAGCAATCTGGCCTTAAGCTTAATTATGATAAATGTAAAATGTTAAGGATCGGAAATCTAAAGGGAACGTCCTTTCGAATGGAATGCAAAGTGCCTGTTTTGTGGACAGATGGACCAGTTAACATACTTGGTGTTGTTGTCCCAGAAAATCTGGAAGATCTAGGCTCAGTAAATTATGATAATCGACTAAGAAAGCAGGACAAAGTTATGCAATTATGGAAAGGGAAATCCCTAACCTTGTATGGTAAAATGTCTATTGCCAACTCGTTAATTATTCCTCAATTTATTTATTTGTTTTTGTCATTACCAGCCCCATCACAAAACTTTTTTAAGATTTATGAGCGGAGGGTCTTCGATTTTGTCTGGAACGGCAAACCAGAAAAGATTAAAAGAAAGGTTTTGTACAAAGAGTATGAATATGGGGGCCTGAAACTTCTCAACTTTGAAGCTATGTGTCTGTCTTTAAAAGCATCAATTGTTCCAAAGATGTATTTAAACATTGAGTGGTACACAAATGTCCTGTTGGACAAAAAACATGTACTGTATCAAAAGAAATTGTATCCTTTTTTACAAGTGATCCCCTCCCAGAGAGTCTACTGTGAAACATGGCGGGGTTCGTAAAGGAAACAATCCACTCATAGTGGTGTTTTCAATTTTATGTGCCAGAAAAAAGAGACTATATTTTGCAGCAGTTAATATGGATGAACTCTAATATTGTAATAGATGGAAAGCCTTTCTTTTGGAAAAATATGTTTGAAAGAGGAATCATTTTTGTCAATGATATTATCAATGAGAATGGTAAAATTATGAAGTATGATGAATTTAGAGCTATGTATGGTGATGCTTGCTCAAGCTTTGCATTTTATCAACTAACTGGAGTAATTGGGAAAAGATGGAAACAAATAATTAATTATGGAACTACTAAATTATTAGTTTGTAAACCTCTAATAAGAAATTCTAGTTGGCAAAAAGGAACTAAAATAAATAGAAAAATATATCATTTTTATTTAATAAAGAAATCTTTGAAGGCTGCCTCATACAACACAAATGGAAAATGGGAGGACTTTTTTGACTGCCCGTTGCCATGGGATGCCATATTCAAACTAATCTATAAAACCACTATCGATGTGCAAAATTGTTATTTTCAAATTAAAATTATTTATAACTTCTTACCCACAGGGAAAATGTTAAAATTATGGAATATGACAGAGTCAGATGATTGCCGATTTTGTTGTCAGGAGCCTGAATCCACCCTACATTTGTTTTGGTATTGTCATATTGTGTCTTTGTTTTGGGTGGAAGTTGAAAAAATGTGTTTAAGGATTGGTTTGTTTATGAAGCTTAATGTGGTTTCTGTTATTTTAGGAGAGTTCATTGACAATCATGATTTAGTCAATTTAATTATAGTACTCGGTAAAATGTTTATTTTTAAGGCCAAAAACAGATATTCACTTAGTATTACTTTCTTTAAAACATTTATTCAGTATTTTCTAACTTTAGAAAGTTACATGGTTGAAAACGATAATGATGCCAAAAAACATTAAAAAAAAGATGAGAAGTCCTCAAAGGCTTATTTTGAAAGTATAATTATGTTTATAGATTATATGATATCTGTTGTTGTGGTCCCTAATTTGAGTGACCTGGACATAATCTGGACTGTACATAAATGCTTATTTTGAAAATGTAATTTTGTTTATAAATTATATGCAATCTGTTGTGTTCCCTAATTTTTTTCTGTGTACATGAATGAAAGTGTGTGTTGCTGAGTCCGACTTGGACATTATCTGGACTGGGCCTGGTTTAAAAAACCCTTTAAACAAATCTAATTTCATTGACAACCTGGTCTGTTGAAGATAAGGCCCTTTTTTAAAAAATAAAATAAAATAAGATAAATAAATAAAAAACATTTTCTTGGATAAAAAAGAAAGTAAAACAATATAAAAAATAATTACATAAAAAATAGTAATTTTAGGAAAATGTTAGTGGACCAGCAGCCTATACAATCATGTGTGCTTCAGGGACTGTCCCTTGCAGATGTGTTGTCTATGTTGTGGGAACCAGAATATTGGTAGCAGAAAGAAATAACCCCTTTTGTGTGAGTGGGTGTGGATGAGTGTGCATGGGGGAGGTTGTTTGGGTTGATGCACTGATTGAAAGTGTATCTTGTGTTTTTCTATGTAGATTTAATTTAAAAAAATAAAAAATTAAATTTTTTTTTTTTTTTTTTTTTTTTTTTTAGAACAGGCCCGCGGGCGACTCATCTGGTCCTTACGGGCGACCTGGTGCCCGCGGGCACCGCGTTGGTGACCCCTGTTTTACAGCATTTGCCTTGGGGAGCGGACTAATGCGCATCTCTTTTGCTGATACTTTGTCCAACGTTGCCAAGTCTGAGTATCATCCCCTTATTATCAGGGTTTCTTCAGGTATCAGCAGATCTAATTTATTGCTTTTTAATGCCACTTAAAAATTTGTTATGCCCATGTCCTACCGCATATGGTTATTATATAAAGTCGAAACTTACAATTGTCTGCATACACGCGATTGCAAGCATTTGACAATAATAATCTTGAATAGTTGAAAATTTTACAATAACTGTCGTGACGTGGCGAAGTTGGTAGAGTGGCTGTGCTAGCAATCGGACGGTTGCTGGTTACTGGGGTTCAATCCCCACCTTCTACCATCCTAGTCACGTCCGTTGTGTCCTTGGGCAAGACACTTCTCCCTTACTCCTGATGGCTGCTGGTTAGCGCCTTGCATGGCATCTCCCGCCATCAGTGTGTGAATGTGTGTGTGAATGGGTGAATGTGGAAATACTGTCAAAGCGCTTTGAGTACCTTGAAGGTAGAAAAGCGCTATACAAGTATAACCCATTTATCATTTATTTATTTATATTAGAATTGCCTCACAAGACCGTTTCATCGGAGAATGTATTTTTATTTATTTAATTTGTCTGTAGTGGTAGCAGCAGCTTACAGTTGTGGTAGTGACAGCAGAAGTGGCTTTGTTGGTCATGCAAAATGCATTTTGCACCATTAATTGCTGCCTCCCTTTTAATTGCCAACTTGTCCCCGAATGCAGCTGAGATAGGCTCCAGCCCCCCCCCACCCCCCCCCGCGACCCTGAAAGGGACAAGCGGTAGAAAATGGATGGATGGCTAATTAGCTAATAGCATGTGTGATATTCGTAAGATGCCCATTGAGCAAAGTTTGGAGACTTTTTGCACATGCTGAGAACGTCTCTCTGGTTTTCACGGTTGCCAGCTTGACCAATTTTTGAGAAGTTAGCCAGCCAGCCACTTTTGCAGTTTGTTATTTTACCGACATGTATTCATGTTCAAGCTTTCGCCTCAGCATGAGTACGTCCACAGTACAAAACTGGCACCATAGAATCCTTCTGCCAGATCTTCTCTGGCAAAGCAGATATGTATGAGGTGGGTAGTAAAGCGGATTAACGATGCATCCGCCACACTTCCATTATAATTTGCTAGTGAGTGAGGGCAAACCCGGAAGCGCCAAACCTTCAGTTAATCATTTAGGTGTGGCCACAAATAAATTAATACATGGGAACCACTGACGTGTGTGTGTGGGGAGCCACATGTCTATGCAGACTGTTAGAATAATTATATATAAGTTATCACACAACTCTAATGCTTAAAGGCCGTTGCTATAGTTATCTATTGTGCCCTTTTCTGCTTCGTGCAAGGGCACACAACTTGTCATCTTCCACAGCATATGAGGGGTGGCCTCGCCGCAGATGTTTTCTTTGTTTTAGCCCGCTAACAGCCAAGGACATACCAGGATCTTAACGAAGATAAGGCGACAGCACACAGACAACGCAGAGACAAGGCAATCACAAGGCCCCCAGCACATTCCGTCACGTATTGTGCGTACTGGAGCTGCTTTGCATAATGTGTGACCCCTCTCTTTAGAGGCAGCCTCAGTGATGTTAACTAGGAAACTCCTGAATAAATAAGAGGCGCGTGTGGGACTGCCCCTCCGAGCGTAGTGAGACTGTAACTGAGTGTGCAGCCCAATACGTTTCTCCTCATGAGCAAAATTGAACTCTGTCTCTGCCTGATTCCTTGCTTCTTGTCTCGTTTAATAGATAGTTCTGTGTTTGAACCTGACAATAGCGCTCTGGCAAAAAGGAGCAGCCTAGCTTGGATGATAAAACCAATATCAATTTTCTTTTGTTCCCATCGTCATACTTAAATTTGGAAGTTTTAATCAGATTACAATTTAAAAATTTATTAATTGTGCCGCCCTATTTCAAATAATCATGAACCAATAATAAGTAACAAAATTGACCAAACTGACCTTCTTCTCTACGCCACTGAAGAACTGGAACATGGTGATGTTGGCTGGAGGCTTGGACATGCCCAATGTCACGCAAATGCCCTTCAGTTCTTGGAAGGCTGGGCTGTCAGACTCCTCTGCTTTCTTTTGGGGTCTGTTTACCAGGATCATTCTGGAAGCCTCAAGCTCCGACACCAAAAACGCTAAATAAAAAGTTACACTTGGTTATTGTGAATATTAGAAACAGTAATTTCAAATCATTATACAGCAAAAAGTAACTAAACAAATATGCATCTCCAATAGATGGTGTCTCTGTTACCATATAAATAAGGTAATATGGGAAGAAAGATACCTGTATTTTTCTCACTAATTCAGTATTATTCATTAAAAAAATACTAGGTGCACAATATATATTGAGCAAATAATTATTGGGGCGATATGAGCAATTATGACATCATGCCGCTAAATCCGAAAACTAATTAAAAATGTTTTTTTAAATGCTTTAATGATGCAAGATTGTACTGGTGCTTTTTAATAAAACAATATAAATCCTAATATAACAAAACGTAAAAATGTCTATTGTACGATATAATTGTTGTTATTATCGTAATTTCAACATCTGGCTTAAATTGTGGCCTTAACTGTAGTAACATTGCTACTTCGCAATAGCATTTTTATTTAATTAAAAATAACTTTACAGCCAGAGTATGACAGCATTATGGATGTCAACAATGGTACAATGGAAGCTAAACCAACAAAACCCAAAGAAGTACAAAGAAAAGTGAAGAGGAACTACTATGTTTGGCTTTGTTTTGCATTAAAATTATCAGACCGACAGAACCACAACAACAATCTGTCAACAAGTAGTTAGCGACTTGAAGACGTCTATTCTTTTCTAATCACTTGAAGACGCAAAATGAAGAACAGTACAGCGAGAATGTTAAAATGCAACAAAATACTAACGCTACCTCAAAACCGCAAAGTGATGAAAATAAAAACACACCAAACCAGTCAATGACAAGCAGTACAGCAGACAACTGTAAATGTATATGTACAGTGGACATCACCAAGTACACATTGTCGAAAAGGGCTGGTACGAGAATTTGTTTTTTTTCAAATTGGTTTTCTTTTTACTGTATATATAAAGTTAAATTTAAAGTACCACTGATAGTCACACACACACTAGGTGTGGTGAAATTACCCTCTGCATTTAAACTATGTGTTTTATAAATAAAAGGAGAAAAGTTAAGCACAATGTGTATTATTTATAATTTTAGGAATAAATGCTTTATTGTGATGCATATCATTACTGGGATATAAATTATATCAGGACATACATTTTTGTCAATATCGCACAGCAGCACTAACATGTAGGTGGGTTAGGTGAGCAAATCAAGCGCTTCTTTTCTCCGACCTCATAAGAAGTCTTAAACTTTCCCTGAGCTCCTTGTAAACAAACTGACACAGGGTCGCTACAAGTGTTTCAAAAGCCTACAAAGGCACCTGCTGCTAAAGAAGTTGCCCCATAACCAGCAGAAAAAAGGTGTGCACTAGGGATGTAACCATAAGAAAATTTCATCTATCACGGTTATTGTGAGCAAAATTATCAGTTATCATAATTGCTTATTGATGAATGTGTTCAAAAAGTACTTACAAACACACTAAAGTCTTTTAACCAATTTAAATTAGAAAAAAGAACTAAAATAATACACACAGAATACTAATATACTTTCTTTGCAAAATAAACATTTAATATTGTTCTGGCTTTTTAAGAACCATATTTTTATTTCAGTGTTTGAATATTTTTATATTCCCATTTAATTTGTAAAAGTTTTAGATTTCTTTATTGATAAAGATTAATAAAAGTGCGTTGATGAAGGCAATATTTTCAATTGGCTTCATTTCCGGTTTATATGACATCATGTGAGTGCACTTCATGTTGTAGAGACCTCAGTCTGCTTTAATAGTGTTTTTTTAAAAACATCCATCTGTGTCATATTCTTCTCAGTATAGATCGATCACTCTTTATTAAGTCAGCACAGACTGTAGATTCAATGTGCACAATTGAATATCTAAGCTGCTCAGACTTTAATGTGTTTTTACAAAGTTTGGATTGGGGTATGTTGTTTCTTGATGGGCAAAGACGTTAATTACTCTTGTATTCATGTTAACATTCAAGCTAGCTAACGAGCTAGCACGAGTCAGTCTGTGAGTTTATCAAAGTGTGGTTATCGATCAGTTTTTCGATAATTTTATTTCAAAAAGATAATACTAACCGTGGCAAGTTTTACCATAGTTGTTATCACCGTTTATAGTTACATCCCTTGTCTGCACAAATTTTAAATCTAAGTTATTGGTATCAGTTTTAAGAAGCAGGAAAATATCTGTATTGGCTTGGAAAAAAGATTGTGTATCCTTAAAAAAATACAGGACTTATACAGCTTGTCAGTTAAGATTTTAAAAAGATGAGGTGCCTTGTTTTCCTCCAAAGTATGAAAGACTTGTTAAGTGAGTGAAGATAAATGTGCCATGTAGCTTGTCTCATAAAAGGCAAAAACACAGGAAAAACGGTAATCCTACAGAGTAACAGGAGACAGTGGTTCCTGTTGAGAAGCCGTTTGGTGACATCCCCACTGGTGAGGACGGAGTAAGGACAAGCCAGCTCCGACAACAACCCGCTCATCTCCAGCTGGAAGCTCTCTGCCTCACTTGGACCTGCAGCACATAGAAAAGCAAACATGTCATAAGCAGTTCCTTGTCTAATATTAAAAGGAAGATTGTACTTTTTTTGGAGACATCTATAATCACGATGTGAGACAAGAAGACACATTTTTCCCTTTCATGTGCCTTCTAGATCATAAAAAACTGACAGCACAAGGCAGCTAAAATGTAGCAAGGCAATTGGGATTCTAGTATTACGTCTATGAAACCCTCTAAAAAAACATCCAAACACAGCCAAAAATGCTCCATTTACATGCACTGACCTGCATATTAACCAAAGTATAGTGACATTGTTATAGGCGGGTTACAATCACGTGACCTAGAGAGACATCCGGGCACTTCCGGGTTTCAGGCGATAGTCGTAGTCCCATTAGGGCTACGTTTATTCACCTGAATCAGTGTAGATTTAGGCGTATTTTGAAAGGTTTAGAGCAGGGGTCTCAAACTCAATTTACCTGGGGGCCACTGGATGCAGAAACTGGGTGAGGCTGGGCCGCAAGAAAAGATTTCTTAAAAAAAATCTAACATGCACTTTTTAATGAATTCACCTCCTTTGAATGGCTTTCCCGCCCTAGCAACCATCTCACTCACCATGTAGCTAGCTTTGACTGCTGCATCGCTCTTTTCGCTTGCTTTCTTGACGAAATCTTGTTGCCTCAGTAGACTGGTTTTAAAATTTGCAACCCGGTTCACTCCCCTAGTATTTTGCATACTCCTCAGCATGTCTAGTTGTATAATGACGTTTCAAATTGTATTCCTTGTGCAACGCAACTTTCTCTGTATCAACTACAGAAAAGAGCTATAAGGATTATTCATAAAGTAGATTACTTAAAACACACTAACATATTATTTATTAATTCTGGTTTATTGAAACTACAGGAGCTAGTAAAGTTACAGACATTATGTGTCATGTTTAAGGCTAAAAGTAAAACATTACCAGCAAATTTACAAAAAATGTTTGTCATCACTTCTGAGAATGAAGAGCATAGAAGAAAAGGTCATTTCAATTCTTGACGAAATCTTGTTGCCTCAGTAGACTGGTTTTAAAATTTGCAACCCGGTTCACTCCCCTAGTATTTTGCATACTCCTCAGCATGTCTAGTTGTATAATGACGTTTCAAATTGTATTCCTTGTGCAACGCAACTTTCTCTGTATCAACTACAGAAAAGAGCTATAAGGATTATTCATAAAGTAGATTACTTAAAACACACTAACATATTATTTATTAATTCGGGTTTATTGAAACTACAGGAGCTAGTAAAGTTACAGACATTATGTGTCATGTTTAAGGCTAAAAGTAAAACATTACCAGCAAATTTACAAAAAATGTTTGTCATCACTTCTGAGAATGAAGAGCATAGAAGAAAAGGTCATTTCAAACATCAGTATTCAAGGACAACTTTAAAACAAATGTGTATATCAGTGGTGGGGGTTAAACTATGGAATTCTCTTTACAAGAGATAAAAGATTGTAAAAATATATTCCAATTGAAAAAATATATAAGGACAGAACAATGAGATCATATGGACAGCCATAACTGTTTACATTTTGCTTTATATTTATTATTTTACTTATTTTTTGCCTAGTTTTGTATTTGTTTTGTATCATCCTGTGAGGTGTATACTACTTATTTTGTTTTTTTTGTTCGTTTTGTACATCATGAAGTTTTGCACTTCTTGTGTTTTTTTGTTTGTTTTCGTTATATTTGGATGTAATTGTTTGTTTATATGATATCATTAAGTAAGACTACGTACTATGTTGAAGGGGGCAGAAAAATATAAGATGTTTCTTCATCCTGCTCCTTCTCAGGCATTGGTGTGTAAATGTATAATTTAAAAATTGAGGTATAATTGTCTATCGATCAAAGATGCACATCAATGAAGGAGATAAATAAAAATGAAATGAAATGAAATAAGACACGTCGGGGTGCCCCTGTGAAAGAAATATTGCATCAAAAATCGTCTCTGTCTGGAGCCAACGGGAGGAGGGTGGGGGGTGGAGTTTACAGTTACGGTAGCACAATTAGCCCCGAACGGGTTAACATCACCACGTCTGTATCAGCGCTGGGGTCCAGTGCACCACACTTTTGTATTGTCGCTCGCTCCTTCGGCGGAGTGCTCGTCTTCCCCGCCCGGACTGTTTACAACGGGGGCGGGAGCGAGCAGGCGGGCGAGGGAGGGAGGCAGGGAGGGAGGAAGGAAGAGCGTGTGTCATAGAAAAGCAGCAAAATGTTTCTCTGCTTGCATTACGCAAGTGACATCAATGCATACTTGCCAACCTTGAGACCTCCGAATTCGGGAGATGGGGGGGGTTGAGTTGGGCGGGGTTAGGGGTAGCGGGGGTGTTTTTGTAGCCCGGAAGAGTTAGGGCTGCAAAGGATTCTGGGTATTTGTTCTGTTGTGTTTATGTTGTGTTTAGGTGCGGATGTTCTCCCGAAATGTGTTTGTCATTCTTGTTTGGTGTGGGTTCACAGTGTGGCGCATATTTGTAACAGTGTTAAAATATAAATAAAATAAAATATGACCACCCTCAGTGTGACATGTATGGCTGTTCCTTAAGTATGTCTTGCAATAACCTGCGTGTGTCTCTAGAAGCCTCATACAACATGTGTCTGGGCTGGCACGCTGTTAGTATGGAGAAAAAGATGATGCGGTGACAGATTCTAGAGGACACTGATGACAGTGCCATCACGGCACGCCCTCGATATTGTCGAGAGCCTCATACCACACCGTGATTGGTAGATTTCTTCAGCTCCGCACACAACGCTGTCAAGCGCCATTCATTTAAAACTCGCGGGCCGCACTAACATTAAACTTTCATATTAAGGTGGGGGCCGCAAAATAACGTCTCCCGGGCCACAATTGGCCCGCGGGCCGCGTGTTTGAGACCCCTGGTTTAGAGGCAAGTATAAAAGCGAACAAAAAAAAGTTTTAGTTGGATGATTTTAACACTCTTAAGAAAAAAAAAAAGAAAAAATAGATTTAAACAATTTATCATCACCAAGAGGTTACTGCTACCTCACTTCATTTGACACTCACGGTATTTCGAGAAGAAAAGATTGGAGGCACATTATGTCTTTACATCTGAGGGTTCCACAAATAAAGCATTCATGATATCAAGATTCAGTGCTGTTGAGCGTACAAGAGATGTATTCAACTAGTTTATTAATACTATTAAGGATAAATTATAGATGCTAACAACTATCACCAAGGACGCCATAATGTGGTCATCCATGTCAAATAAAGCACTTGGCTTTTCTGCACAACAACTAAGCTTTTAGATTCTGTTATGAAAATCAAGACAGAAAATACAGTGGATTGGACCAACAATCAAAATATTTATCAATAGGATTTAACATGACTTCAGCTCTCACTGGATCGGTTCGCAGCAGAGTGTGAAGCGACTGGGATGGGAATCAGCACCTCCAAGTCCGAGTCCGTGGTTTGCGCCCGGAAAAGGGTGGAGTGCCATCTCCGGGTTGGGGAGGACATCTTGCCCCAAGTGGAGGAGTTCAAGTACCTCGGGGTCTTGTTCACGAGTGAGGGAAGAGTGGATCGTCAGATAGACAGGCGGATCGGTGCGGCGTCTTCAGTAATGCGGACGCTGTATCGATCCGTTGTGGTGAAGAAGGAGCTGAGCCGGAAGGCAAAGCTCTCAATTTAACGGTCGATCTACGTTCCCATCCTCACCTATGGTCATGACCTTTGGGTTATGACCGAAAGGACAAGATCACGGGTACAAGCAGCCGAAATGTGTTTCCTCCGCCGGGTGGCGGGGCTCTCCCTTAGAGATAGGGTGAGAAGCTTGGTCATCCGGGAGGAGCTCAAAGTAAAGCCGCTGCTTCTCCATATCGAGAGGAGCCAGATGAGGTGGTTCGGGCATCTGGTCAGGATGCCACCCAAACGCCTCCCTCGGGAGGTGTTACGAGCACGTCCGACCGGTAGGAGGCTACGGGGAAGACCCAGAACGCGTTGGGAAGACTATGTCTCCCAGCTGGACGAAGTGGCTGGGGAGAGGGAAGTCTGGGCTTCCCTGCTTAGGCTGCTGCCCCCGCGACCCAACCTCAGATAAGCGGAAGAAGATGGATGGATTTAACTAGAGCTGAAACGATTCCTCGAGTAATTAGAGTACAAAATATATTCGAGGAATTTTCGCTGCCTCGAGGCTTCATTAATTTTTTTTTAACGCCATTTTGCCTTGTTTAGTAAACAGTAGTCAAAGCTCACGTTTCGCACGGACTGTTCAGGTGTTGCACAGCGTGTTTACGTCACAGATAATACGCCCCCTGCACTGCACAACACCGCTCTTTTAAATACGCTTGAGTTTAGAATACTTTTTTGCCGACATACGGTAACTTGCAATGGCAGACGCCGCAGAAAGCAGTGGACAAGCGTCATAGCAAAACAAGGCAATTAAGAAGCGACGAAAGTTGTCTAAGGTGTGGGAACACTTCACACTAAAATCGAAGGAAAACGCAGTAGTATGCAAACATTGCTAAGTGGAGCTCGCATACCACAATAGCACTAGTTCGATGCTGTAGCACCCGTCGAGAAAGCATCCGATTGAGGGACGTCATCTATTATCAAATGTAAACGCAAAAGTTGTGTAAGTAAAATAAATGTTATTCATTATGATAACCAGGATGTGTTCTCTCGCTCCCGCGAAGTCATCAAATGCCGCCAAAAGGTGTTGAAAGCGAACAATGCTATCCGAGCTGTCGTGTTCAATTAGCCTTTCATTAGTAACCATGCAAAAGTAGTTGTGCAAAGTTATTCGGGTTATTTAAGTCATGCAACCACATGCTACTTAGATAGCTTGCACATTGTTGGCAGGTTGAAAACAGCTCAGCGGATTTGCGTGGAGAAACCACCATTTAAACGGCACCGTATAATAATCATCAAAAACGCACGAGAGACAAGAACTTCATTTATGCGGTCACACCACACAGCACATAGGGCTGTGAGCACACTTGTTTTTATTAGCACACACAAATTGGCACAATCAACCACGGACGCATTTTAGCTGTGCATGTCAGCCATCAATAATGAAAACAGGCGTTTAGGAACTAAAAGACAATTAGGCCAAACACTATAATTGAGGGCATATCTTAACATGTTTAATTAAACCTTAATTAAGCAAAAATATGATTTATTCGATCACTCGATTAATCGATCGGGATACTCGATAGAATACTGGATTACTAAAACATTCGATAGCTGCAGCTCTAGATTTAACATGACATTAGTTTATTTGCACAACCAGTTCTTCGTGGTTATATATTTAGGCTTAAAAAACACAAAATAACAAACTAATGTGATTTATTGCCCCTTCTCCACATTTACTTCTGCTATCAAACACTAATAACATAGCAGAAAATAAACTGGATTGCATCACAGAAAGTTTTGTCAAACAAATTAAATGTTCAAACAAACATTTTACAAAGTGATCGCTGCAGACACAAGCATGGTCCTATTGAATTTCACTAGATGATGAAAGTGATATTTTAGAGAGCAATTTCCTTCGACGCACTTTTGTTTTTTCATTGACTTTATTACCTTCATAAACCACTTATTTCGGGACTCTATGATTGCTCTCTCCCATCTTTCTGTTTGAATGACTGGAACAGCCAAGAACAGAACAGCAATACAGCATTTTCTGATCAAACTCTACACACACTTTCACTTGCTAGGCTCGAGCTGGTTGAACATCGTGTGAATTAAGCAGCGAAGAAGAAAAAGGGATATGACGTCATATCCAACCATCCTATTGTAGGTGCTAATACAGAGGAACTCTGTTTCTGGCGGAGTGACACAGCGCCTTGTTCACAGTCAGTAGGTGTCCATACACTAAATTAGTCGGATTTCTCAAATAGTTCGGCTCTAAATAAGCCTTCTACAGCCCATGGAAACACCTTAATCCAATCGTGTTCGGTTTTTTAAAAGTCGGACTAACACACCTGGATTATGCGATTAGAAACTAGATCTCTCGAGGGGGGTGCGGCAGGAGATGTCATTTTTTTTGCCATATCGCCCAGCCCTAGCTGATATTATATCGAATGTGGGTACATAGACCCAATACTTAAGGAGAAGTGAAAAAGTTGTATCTCTACTGTAGACGGTTTGTTGATATGAACGAGACTGACTTACAGGAGGTTGGTTCTACTGTATAACAATGTCATTCAAATGTGATTCATTGTCTATAGATATTCTAGTTAACGTTGCAATTGTTATTTGAAGCTATTTTGAAGATGAAAACAAATTTTAGTTCTTACAGTTTGTGGCATGGACATTCTCCCCCAGTTGACAGTAAAGTCTGAGCTCTGATACAATCCAAGCACAGAGCTTTGTAAACTCTGGTGAAGCAGCACCACCATTCACACTGGTATCCAGAGCCCCATCCTCCAATAGTGGGCCTTGATACCTATGATGACACAAAAATGTTCAAATATTCAGTGAAAGTTACAACTTTAGTCTTTTCTTATTAATTCAGCATTGTTGTGCTGCTAATATATACAGTACTTGTGTTAGTAAGCTCAGCCAAGATAAACCATGAAGGCATTAACCAACACAAACCAACAAAAATTCAGTAAGAAGTACAAGAAAAAAAACACAATCGTCACATTTACGCATGTAGAATGTGGTTAACTACTTAATATTAAAAACGAATCATTAGTGAAGTACATATTAATACCCACTGCTCAAGCAACAGCCTGTTTGTCCTGCATTAGAAAAGTTGCCTTTTTATGTTTTATCAATGGTTTATAATTAGTATTTATAAATTTAAAAAAAGAATAGCTTACCTAGTAGTAAAAGGGAACAAGAATATTTAAATGAACAAGGTGTAGATTTTAAAAAATCATATAATTGCTGTAATTACAACCACATTCACTCTTCTATCATTGCAATGAATAATGCACGGCGGCGCCACTGACTCCCATTGCATAATTTATTTTTGTAATATACATTTTTTTTAAACAAGGCACTAAACTTAAAACCAACTTTTCTTACCTCTTGTGTATTTCGGATCTGCGTAAGTCCCGAAAACTTTAAATCAAACCTTGGAGGCATTGCGGGGCTATTTATAAAATGATCTTGCCTTCCTTCATACTTCCGCCAAACAAGCTGTTGGGAATGGGCACAATTGGGAAAACCGTCAATGGATTATTATAAGGAGCGCTATCGCAAGTCCTTTTTACCCACAGCCATGAGAATTTACAAAGGACTTATGTGATTACTGTGATGTTTTTTTTCGTAGTTTGCAATACTGATTTTAGTGTTTTTTTTTGTTGTATTTTATCTTCTATCTATACATATTAGTGAACAATATGTAGTATGTTTTTTCATCACGCTTTACTTCTGTTACTGTATGTAAAAATGTGCACTGGAACAACGTAATTACCCCATTGTGGGATAAATAAAAGTCCATCCTATCCTATCAATATACGGTATAAATGTACCCCGAGTACGTTGCGCTGTAGTCAATAACCTCCTTCTTTCTCCACTATCCTCTTGTTATAAGGCAGACTGGCTCGTACATAAACATGCATCTTCCGCTATTGCCATTTCTATTAATAGTAAAATAGCGTACCGGGCGTATAGTTTTTACTTGTAGTCTGTTAGTAGACCCAGGGTTTCCCACACATTCATTTATTTGTAGCGGCCCGCCACGAAAGAATTACGTCCGCCACAAATTTAAAAAAATAAAATAAAAAAAAAGGAAAAAAAAAAAATAAAAAAAATGTTTTTCTTTTGTCCTCTCCAGCTTCTCAGGCAAATCATATAGTTGATGTAGATGCCCATATCGGCTGTTCAGATTTACTTTACAAAAGAGAAGTGTAGGATACTTCTCTTGTTGCCTTATTTGTATTTGACTTTATTAAATGTATTTATATTAGAAACACAACATGTGTATATAACAAAGGGTGCAAAGTCTGCAGGCAGTAGGAAACACATGGTTAAGTGTAGGGAGTAAAACTTATGGCAGTCTAAAGTTAAAAAATTTTGGAGCTCTTTGTTCAGTGGATCAGATGTTTGATGAAGCTCTGTGTCTATCTACCACCACTACTGTTTTCTGTTTATTTGTTACTGACTGTGGCAGGACACCTCTGCCTCTGTTTCACTTTATGTTGCTGGTAAATAATATGGTTGTAGTAGTAGGCTAAAGTTAAATTATTTAGTATGCACTAATTAAAGGGGCAGAGCTTTGAGACATTTTAGCTTTTATATTTTATAAGATATATTTTTTGTAAGAACCACAATTAATATATTTCAGTGAATAACTTATTGTTCAAATTTGTAAATAAATATGTACATAAAGTGTTGTAATTATATTGTAAAATGGATGGATGGATGGATGGACGTTAAAAACAAAACTGTTATTATTAATTAGTAAGTATACATTTTTTGAGCCTTTTTAGAGAAAATCAAATCATTGTAATAAATTATGCAAATTACTCGATAATGTCATGGTGACCACGCCCATAGCCACGCCCCCACCGCCACAGGTATCTTGGCAGTTTATGGGAAACACTGTAGACCTGCTATGGAAACTCTAAAAACTACAACAAAATGGCCAGGGAGAAGACACAGTCGAACTGGAGGCACGTAAATAAGACTGAAACAACAGTTGTAATGAAACAAGTGGAATCGTGTGATGTATTACATTGTATTGTATGCATGTTCGAAATAAACTGAAACTGAACTGAACTGAACAAAGGAGTGTTTTAGATGTAAACAAGAAATCATAATATGAACCCTTTAATATCTGCAGTTTAACAAAAAGTAGAATTATAATCTGTCAGTATTGTGAACTGATATATTTGATGTAAATAAAGTTGCAAAAAGGAGAGATTTTTTTGCCATTTAAGGCTGCTGAGCACATTGTTTGGGTTTCAAAATACTATGTTTTTGTTTTGAATGTAATGTTTTATATTACATTGTGTGGAGTTTGCATGTACTCCGGCTTCATCCCACCCCCAAAGACATGCACCTGGGGATAAATTGATTGGCAACACTAAATTGGCCCTAGTGTGTGAATGTGAGTGTGAATGTTGTCTGTCTATCTGTGTTGGCCCTGTGATGATGTGGCGACTTGTCCAGCGTGTACCCCGCCTTACGCCTAAATGCAGCGGGGATAGGCTCCAGCACCACCCGCCACTCCGAGAGGCACAAGCGGTAGAAATGGATTGATCGATATTATAGAAATAAAGATTACAAAACAGAAAACCATGGCAACAGTAATGGCGTGCACGAACATAACTGTCGTAAAAGAAGTTGGCAGGAAGTGACGTAGCCTTTGCGAATGCGTGGTCCGATCGGGTTTTTCGGAACCGGTCGGGTAGTGACACCGGACACTGCAGTCACATTTGAAAAGATCCGATTCAAAACGGATTCGGACTACCTCCTTATGTGGCCCTTAGCTGATGAAAAAATATCATATTTGGAGCACTTTGGAGTGTTTGGACTGGCAAAAAATATCCGATCTATGTCACTTGAGGGCAAAAAAAATCTGAATTCCAACTAAGTAATCTTAAAAATCGTTCTAAATAAACCACTGCTTGGTCATCACGACTTTAACTTGGGCATTTGTAGATTACATGGACGGAAATTAATGTCAGACCGCCGTTAGAAAGTACTGTACAGCTTTAACTAGACCAGTCACGCCACGTTAGCTTAACGTAGACAGATATGGCTAGCATTTCAAATACCAGATGTATGTTGATTAATACCCCCGCATAGGTTTTTTTTCATTCACTTACCCTAAATCCTCAAGAGAGACAATAATATCATTCTCCATGGCAATACTTCTTATGCAGAGTGTAAATATTACAAATCGACAAACACGCGTGAGACCAGCTGGGCTGACAGTGGCTGGCTTCTTCTTCGCTGGATTTATATCACTGTGGCGCACTCATATATTTCTGTGTCTGAAGGACGGATGCGCTACCGCCAACTAGTGGCTGGGCGGTGACATTAAACCAGGATCATTTTTATTTTAGCACCAATGCAGCAGAAACATTACCAACAACGCATACATTAGATATCAGTCAGAAACTAACATACAAAACAACTAACAGTATCTAACAGTATTAGAAGTATAAGGTATTATAATACAAAAGAAAACATGGTGGGGAATGAAAAATAAATCAAACTTAGATAGATAGATAGATAGATAGATAGATAGATAGATAGATAGATAGATAGATAGATAGATAGATAGATAGATAGATAGATAGATAGATAGATAGATAGATAGATAGATAGATAGATAGATAGATAGATAGATAGATATGTCCTGGGCCCCTGCTCCGTTGCTCCTACTCCTGGCCTTCTTCTCAACTTTTTTCTTGTCCTCGGACTTGTGCTTTTGGGGGGCAACCTAACCCTGCTGAAGTTCGCTTGTGCTCAATTAATTCCGATGAGGAAAGAATGGCGGTGGAGTCAGTGGATTAAACCCTTTTAAAGAAGGGGCCAAGGGGGTTATTGAAATTATTAAAATTTGAATATTGTATGACTTGTGGCTTTGTTTTAATTCGGATTATACATATATATATATATATATATATATATATATATATATATATATATATATATATATATATATATATATATATATATATATATATATATATATATTGTATACATATATATATATTTATTTATTTTTTATTTATTTATTTATTTAATTTTTTAATACCGAAAATATGGTCTGATTACAATAACATTTGAAAAAGTATATGAATAAGAAGACATAATTAACCTTTTTGAGCAACATAAGAGAATGAAGGACCCACTTTGTGTCAAACTGTCAAAAAAAACCATTAATCAAAATGATTTACGACCCCTAAGCCCCGCCCCCTATCATCCGGTGCGTATGTCCCGCCCCCTGTCATCCGATGTGTATGTCCCGCCTTCTGGCCTCTATGATTTGATATGATTTATATATATTTAATTTGACAAGATAAAAAAATGTAACACTTGAATATATTGCTATAAGAGTTTAATGCTGCCCGAACTATAGCAGTAGTACAATTACATTGCAATCTATTTATTATTAGGTTGTTGAATTATCAATGTTCCTACAAGAAGTAGTAGAAATCACTTAGAAATGATGCAGCTAAACAAAAGTAAATACACAAAAGTAAATGCATTGTAAAACTTTAGCATTATTAGTTTTAGACATTGTTTCATCCAAATAAAAGCTAGTTGTTTATATATGAGCTTATTTTTAAGAAATACAACTGAAAATCAGTTGAAAGTGTTGAAAGCAATAACTAGAAATATGTATGTGAAAATCAGCCAATATTAATCAGTAAGGTATGTACACACAAATAGTTAAAGAGTAACACAATTATTGACCTTAACCTAACCTTAATGTATAGATGTACAAGTGTAGCAGGGTTGTGAGAAACATTCTGCTCTTAAACATGTAAAATATTGCTAGCAAAAAGAAAAAAAAAATCTTAAAATGTTGAATAGGTTTTGAAAAACAAACTTGCTAACCTGACAAACTGAGTAGTGAATAAAAAAGAAAGAAAAAAAGGCGATTGAAAAAAGTAATTGGGTAAACAGGTTTGGGTGTGGTTTAACATAACTTTAGTGAATAGATGTACAAATGCAGTAGGACTACCCTGCTTATCCATCATGTGTACTAATGCACAAATGTGCATGGTGTACAATTGTAATACAAATGATTAAACTGAGAAAAATTAGATACACATTCAAATATAGTTTGCATTATTATTAGGGCTGTGAATCTTTGGGTGTCCCACGATTCGATTCAAAATCGATTCTTGGGGTCATGATTCGATTCAAAATCAATTTTTTTTTTCAATTCAACACGATTCTCGATTCAAAAACGATTTTTTTTAATTTATTTTTTACACAACAATACCATAATAATGCAATACAATTTCAAAACCAAACCCGACCCAGCAACATTCAGAATAACAATAAACAGAGCAATTGAGAGCAATTGAGGACACACAAACATGACACGGAACAATCTAAAAGTAGTGAGACAAAAATGAATATTATCAACAACAGTATCTATATTAGTTACAATTTCAACATAGCAGTGATTAAAATCCCTCATTGATATTATCATTAAAAACATTAATAAAAATAAAAATAAAAATGAACAATAGTGTTAAAGTGGCTTACACTTGCATTGCATCTCATAAACTTGACAACACATTGTGTCCAATATTTTCCACAATGATATAATAAATCATATTTTGGTTCATTTAATAGTTAAAACAAATTTAAATCATGGATCCCATATTCCAATATATGACTCATTATTATCTAAACTAAATGCAGTTTTTTCTACTGATATCATCTCCATAGCTTGTGTGTACCAGTCAGTATGAGTTGGACTATCAACATCTATCCATTTTTTTAATATTACCCTTTTTGTTATTATGCATATTGAAAGAAATGCATTTTTACTCTTTGATGACACGTTACTAAATTGATGGAGATCCCCAAAAATACAAGTTTGCAGTGTCATTGGGATATTTATATTAAGGACTGTGGTTGCTTCTTTTGTTGTTTTCAACCATAACTCTTTTATTCTCTGACATTCCCACAATAAATGAACAAGAGTTGCCTCGGCTGCCCGACACTTCATACATAACTTGCTATCTACTACACCAATTTTAAACAGCTGAGAAGATGTAAAATACAATCTATTCAATATCTTAAATTGAGTCAGTTTATCTTTGCTTCTAAAGGGCTTATTGGCATTTTTCCAAGTATCATTCCATGATATGTCTCTTTCATCTAAAATGTTTAAGTCCATCATCCATGCATCATTTGCATTTCTAGTGTGGTGTTCATTTATTATTCCATAAAATAGTTTAATTAATTTCTTAAATGTATCTTGATTAAAAAGTGTGTTTTCCAGTTCATGGCTATTTAAAGACATACTTTCAGAGGATATGCATTTATTTACAGCGTGTTTTAAAGAGATAAAATGTAAAAAATGATTTCTGGGTACATTATATTGATCAACTAAATTATTGAACGGTTTAAAATAGTTTTTATTAATAATATGATGGAATTTAGTAATACCTCTGTCTTTCCATGTTGTCCATTTAACCACATTTTTATTAATTATGATATTAGGATTGTACCAAAGCGGTTGATTTACAGATGTCATTGACTTGATTCCTAGTATTTTCTGACACAGTTTTAGAATGTTAAAGGTGGCCTCTATTGGGCTCTGCCTCAATTCATTAGGTTTTTTTTTAATATAATATAACTCCCCACATCAATGTCCAAATTCATTAACATATTTTTTTCTATGTTGATCCAGTCCTTATCTGCAGAAGAATGAAATAAGTGGCTTGCTTGTTCACAACCGAAGGAGATATAATAATGTAAGAAGTTTGGTAATTGTAGTCCTCCTTTATCTTATGTACAAGACAACCTTAAGTATGAACATCTGGCCTTCTTTCCACACCATATAAAATGTGATATTGTATGTATTTTCTTAAACCAACTTTTATTAATTAGGACAGGCATCATTTTCAGTATATAATTAACTGCTGGCAGTATACTCATTTTTACTATGTTCACCGACCCCAAAGTGATATTTGGAGACGTGACCAGCGTTCCATTTTGGATTCTATCTTATTTTTTAAATGTTTAAGATTTAGATCTTTGCTTGTATAAAGGTTTGGTGTAATGTGTAGTCCTAGATATATGATTTCTGCCTCTTTCCATTTAATTTTGGAGTTCTGAACTTGTGATTTCTTGCAGTGTTTATTAAGTGGTAATATGTCACATTTTTCCCAATTGACTTTATACCCTGATAAACAGCCATATTCAGTGATGACATTATTGATATAGTGAAGAGAGGAGTTAACGTGTGACAGGTAGAGATTTATGTCGTCACAATACATCGATAGCTTATTATACTGAGAGCCAATTTTTATACCATGAATATTATTTTCACTTCTTATTTTTGCAGCTAAGGGTTCAATAACCAAATTAAATAATAATCCAGATGCAGGACATCCCTGTTTTACTTCTCTTTTTAACGAAAAAGGTTCTGAAATATGATTATTGGTTTTGACTGATGCATCTTAATCCATTGTATAAAATTATCTCCAAATCCAAATTTACATAATGTGTAAAACATAAATGACCAGTTTATGCCACTGCTGTGGGATAAGGGAGACTTCTAGCATAGTAAATAACATTAAACAATTTCCTTGTATTGTCTGAAGATTGTCGACCTTCCATGAAGCCAGTTTGGTCAGTATGAATTAATTTTCCTATTCCATTTGATAATCGTGTGGCTAAGATTTTTTCCCGATTCAAAAGGATTCTCTAATCATTCAATACATAGGATTTCAGCAGGATCTACCCCAGTCTGATGACATGCAAGCAGAGTAGTAGATTTTTGTAAAAAAACTTTTATAATTGTAAAGGACAATGTTTTATCAACTGATTGCAATAATGTAAATTTGTTTTAACTATTAAATGAACCAAAAATATGACTTATTTTATCTTTGTGAAAATATTGGACACAGTGTGTTGTCAAGCTTATGAGATGCAATGCAAGTGTAAGCCACTGTGACACTATTGTTCTTTTTTTTTAATTTTTTTATAAATGTCTAATGATAATGTCAATGAGGGATTTTTAATCACTGCTATGTTGAAATTGTAACTAATATTGATACTGTTGTTGATAATATTCATTTTTGTTTCACTACTTTTGGTTTGTTCTGTGTCGTGTTTGTGTCTCCTCTCAATTGCTCTGTTTATTGCAGTTCTGAGTGTTGCTGGGTTGGGTTTGGTTTTGTAATTGGATTGCATTGTTATGGTATTGCTGTGTATTGTTTTGTTGGATTGATTAATAAAAAAAATAAAAAAAATAAAAAATAACTTTTTTTTATAAATAATAAAAATAAAAATAAATCGATTTTTTAAAAATGAGAATCGATTCTGAATCGCCCAACGTGAGAATCGCAAATCGCAAATCGAATTCGAATCGATTTGTTCCCACACCCCTAATTATTATTGTTGCGAAGACTATTATTAAAGTCAACTTGTATTTCTGCCGTCTGTTAGTTTTGAAAAAAGAGCCGTTCTAAAATACTAACATACAAGAAAACATTATCTGCAGGTGAAGAACATACACACACAAACAAGGTTAGATTTAGGAAAAAGCAATGATAAAAGCATGGGAATGGATGGTAGTCTAAAAGCACCAAAAAAGTCACACTCCACGAAACATATTAAAATCAAGAAGCTAAAGTTAACTTGCAGCTATTCATTCAAACTTGTTGTATTGTTGTACAATGACAATAAAAGATACACTTATAATGCAACTTCAATATGTATATTAAACATGTGGACATTACAAAAAGAAGAAAACTATCAATATTCCTACAATGTAGTGACAGGCAATTAAAACATTGTGTTAAATATTTAAAAAAATATGTGGATTAAACATTAACGGTATAGACTTGGACTTAGACACACTTTAATGATCCACAAGGGAAATTGTCACAAGACATGACTCAAAAATCTTGTCATCATCAAAAATTAACTCAATATATTTTTCTGAAAATCTTACAATGATAAAAAGTAGACATTTAAAGTTTAAAAAGTAGTATGGGAAGATCTGAAAAACATTAATAGCTTTAAACAGTTACCATTCTGAAACTAATTGTTCATCTTTTTTAACTGCATGATTTGGCTTAAAGCCTAAACTAGACCATACAATCAACATCATGGCTTTAGTATTATTTTTAGTATTGTAAAAACTATTGTTGCATAGTATATTTTATGTTGGTAAAAAAATATTTAATCTGTCGGTGGTATTTAAAATCAAGATATATTTTAGAAACAAAGATAGACTTATTTCTAATTTCCATAGTTTGACCATGATATAAAGTAAGATTAAATGGAGCATAATAAAACATTCTTGAAAATAGTGGACGGTGTTAGGGTTAGTTAGAAACTGACAGGATGATGAGAAGTCATTGTATAATCAGTTGTCTCAGCATTCGTCCAATGATGAAGAGCATGGTTACATTCAATCATGAAGGGTGTGACTGTTCCCATTACTAGGACAAATCAAAATTAATTTAATTAACTGGATTAATATTAAATATATATCGTGTCATTTACAATGCTCTCAAATGTACCACTGCTGCTGAAGTTACAACTCTTGCATGCTTATATGACTGCTCCTATTCGTCTTTCACTGTTATCTCAATCAACAGCAATGACTTTTATTATAAATAAACAGCACACCTGTTTTCCTCATTTGTTTTGTTTTTTTAACTCTGAAATGTCACGGATGGATAAACAACAGGTGTGTAGAAACAGGTGACACGGCAAAGGGTGACCCCCCCCCCACTGACCCCTCATAAACCCATCATTGGTGAAACAAAAATAATTCCTGCTTGGACCCATACACGCACACATAGCTTTATCTCCATAATTTCAGAGTTCCAGGGAATAGGATGAAGATGAAGACGTGTTGTATAGTACACCTACACTTTTCCTGTTAAATTAAATATATTATACGTTTGTATATATCTGTGATATATTTAATTTTTTAATTTTGTCAAATTAAATATATATAAATCCTATCAAATCATAGAGGCCTGAAGGCGGGACATAGACACCGGATGACAGGGGGTGGGGCTTAGAGGTCGTAAATCATTTTGATTGATGGGTTTTTTGACAGTTTGACACAAAGTGGGTCCTTCAGTCTCCCTAACATATATATATATATATATATATATATATATATATATATATATATATATATATATATATATATATATATATATATATATATATATATATATATATATATATATATATATATATATATATATATATATATATGTGTGTATATATATTAGTTCAGTGTATATATTTTTGTCATTGAGGCTAGATAGCTATGTGTGGGCCTGAGCTGGCTGTGGGCCCTAAGAATTGTCATCCCCTTTGCCCCTTATGCGATGGCCCTGCTGACAGCAGAAGATTGGCGAGTTGTGAATGAGAGAGACAAAGTCACAAAATAATTTAATGATCTTGAAAATGTCAGAGTAAAAAGTAATAATATCTGTATCAGGAATACGGTTTATCCTACATTTACATTACATTGAAGTATTGAACTGTACTGTCTATACCAGGGGTCTTCAAACTTTTTGACTGGGAGGCAGCATTGGGTTAAAACAATTTGGCCGGGGGTCCCTTTGGCATACTTGCCAACCTTGAGACCGCCGATACCGGGAGGTGGGGGGTGGGGGGGCGTGGTCGGGGGTGGGGCGGGGGCGTGGTTGGGGTGTGGTTAAGAGGGGAATATATTTAAGCTAGAATTCACCAACTCAAGTATTTCATATATATATATATGAAATACTTGACTTTCAGTGAATTCTAGCTATATATATATATATATATATATATATATATATATATATATATATATATATATATATATATATATATATATATATATTTATTCTATTATACATATAAATAAAAGAAATAATTGAATTTTAGTGTTCTGGAGGCTATCCAGTAGATGGCAGTATTGTCCTGTTTAAGAGTGTCACAACATTGCTGTTTACGGCAGACGAACTGCTTTACGGTAGACTAAACGTGACTGCTGTTGTTGTGTGTTGTTACCGCGCTGGGAGGATGTTAATGAAACTGCCTAACAATAAACCCACATAAGAAACCAAGAACTCGCCCTCGATCATTCTGCAGTTATGACGTCATTGGGCAGGCAAGCTGTTTATATTGTGGGAAAGTGGACGTGAGAACAGGCTGTCCCTACTTAAGTCTGCTGGAGGCCACGCCCCCTCCAGCTCCGGCTGAATACCGGGAGTTTGTCTGGAGAACATTTCTGCCGGGAGGTTATCGGGAGAGGCGCTGAATACCGGGAGTCTCCCGGTAAAAACGGGAGGGTTGGCAAGTATGCCCTTTGGGGGTCGCAGGGTTGCTGGAGTATTTGGTTAAAATAACAGTTATACAGGATTATATAACATAATATTACGATTATTATCAGTATGTGTGTAAAGGTGTGTTCTTTTCCTTATTATTATTATTTGTTTAATAGAAAAAATATAAAGTACAGCCCTGGCTACACACTCCAGTACAGTAGATGGCGGTATGCACGTTTTCAGTCAAGTCTGCAACCGAGTAGAATAATAATAATAAGTGTTTGGGTCTTTTCATGGAGCGGAAGCGGAAGTGAACCAAGGAGCGGTGAGAGTGTCTAAATCTTATTGGCGGTTGAGCATAAACTGATTTGTGACTGGATCGAGATGGAAGGGGATAGTGACGGGATGTATGAGGAAGGTATGGACATGTATAGGACTAGAGGGGAGAGAGGAAAGAAGGGGAGAGGAGGTCATGAAGGAAAGTGGTAGATAACTGCATTGTGGAGGGGGGGCGTGGCAGGACCGGCCTCAAAGTCAGCGACAGGTGCGTAGATGGCCCAGGTGGGCCTTATTATCTAATCACCTGTCGCTCTGTTTAAGCAGCAGCCGGGGAGGAGAGGTAGTGGGAGCTGGGGGAGAGTGGGAGGACGACGAACGTTCACGAAAAAGAGACGATTGCAAAAGCAATAAGAGACTTGTTGGGAAAAATAAAACTGTCTTGTAATGATGAAATGGGCTCGCTTGGAAATGCTTGGTGGTCTGGAGGACCCACTGGAAGGCAACTTCCACAATTATATATAAATTTAAATCAGATCAAGACATGAACGATATAAGTTTGATAACACTGGTTAAGGGATTAAAAAAGGACATTGGAGAGTTGGAGATGGCGAAGGTGCTCAGGGACGGACGGCTTTTGATCAAGTGTAAAAATGGAGAGCAAAAGAACAAAGCAATGCGGTTGCAAAAGCTATGCAACAAGATAATAAAGGAAACAATCGAAGTGGGAGAACGAAAGGGGGCGAGAGGAGTCGTGATAGGAATCCCAAGAAGTGAAAATGTAGATGATTTGAAAAGAGAAATAAAAGGGGGAACTGTCACAATGATGAGGAGAATGATGGCATTTAGAAACGGAGAAAAGACGGAGAGCGAATCTGTGCTAGTGCAGTTTGTCGATAGGGTTTTTAAGCTTCTACGTTAGAGCTTACTTTCCACCCCCAGTACGCTGTTTCAACTGCCAACGCTATGGGCACATAGCTATTGTGTGTCATGCTAAAATGAGATGTGGAAGGTGTGGAGGGGAGCATGAATATGGACAATGTGGAAGTCATGAACAGGTCAAGTGTTGTAACTGTGGCGGGAATCACACAGCAGCTTATGGGGGCTGTGTCAGAAGGAAACAGGCAACAGAAGTGCAGCAAATCAGAGTTGAAAGAAATATTACATATGCAAAGGCAGTTAAAGTAAGACTTCAAGAAAGTGGAGAACAAGACAGCAGTGAGAATAGTTCAAGTAATAAAAAACAAGCGGCAGCAAATACAGGAGTTTCCATGGACAAGCTAGTTGTGTTCCTGGCATACGTAATAAACTGTACAGAACAGGCAAGAAATAGGACTGAGAAGATCAAAATAATCGTCAAAGCAGCAGCAAAGTTTTTAAATGTAAAAGAACTATCTTGGGAACAGGTGCAAGGTGAACTACAGAGAGCAGACAAGACATGTCATGAGTCATGTTACCACAATCCAACGCCATGTTAATTGTTCAGTGGAATGCCAGAAGTTTAATAGCAAACAGACAGGAATTAAAGGGATTTATTAATAATATGAAAACTAAACCACATATAATATGTATTCAAGAAACATGGCTGAAGCCAAAATTGAACTTTATAATAAAAGGATATACCTGTATAACAATACGTAAAGATAGGGACGATGGGCAAGGAGGAGGATGTGCAGTATTCATTAAAGAAGACATGCATTATAAAATATTAAAAGTAACACAAGAACTACAAATAGTAGGGGTAGAAGTATGGAATAATAAAGAAAGGTACAAAGTGCTAAACTTCTATAATCCATGCAAGAAATTACAAATACATCAACTAGAAACAATAGTCGAGCACTGGAGTGGCAATATCATTTGGTGTGGTGACTTTAATGCACATAGCACAATGTGGGGTGAAAGGGATGACTGGAATGGGGAAACATTGGAAGCATTTTTGGAGGAAAAAGAATTGGTGTGTGTGAATGATGGGTCGGGAACAAGGTTAGATGTAGTTACGGGTAAAGAAACAGCAATAGATTTAACACTAGTGTCACAAGGGTTAGCAGGAAAGGTGGAGTGGGAAGTAAATGTAAAAAGACTTAGAGGGCTCATGTCAGCTCAAGACTTAGAAAAACTTGTACATGCCTTTATTACCAGTAGGCTAGACTATTGTAATGGTCTCCTTGCAGGTCTTCCCAAAAAAACTGTCAGGCAGCTACAGCTTGTTCAGAACGCTGCTGCTAGAGTTCTAACAAAGACCAAAAAATGTGAGCACATTACACCAATTCTTAAATCCTTACATTGGCTCCCTGTACATCAGAGAATAGATTTCAAAATCCTCCTGCTCACATATAAATCACTACATGGTCTAGGGCCCAAGTATATCACTGATATGCTCCCACTATATACGCCCTCTAGATCACTAAGATCTTCTGAGACCAATCTGTTAGCGGTTCCAAGAGTAAACTCAAATCAAGGGAGATCATCATTCAGTCACTATGCAACACATAGCTGGAATAAACTTCCTGAAGATGTCAGACTCTCCCCAACTCTCACTACTTTTAAAACTAGACTGAAGACTTTTATGTTCACCTTAGCTTTCAGCTAAATCTTTTAATCTTTTAACTTTTAACGTCTGCACTGTTTTTATTTTTATTGTCTGCATTTTAATTTTGCTTTTATTTTCTTTCATTTCACTTTGTTGTCTGTGAAGCACTTTGAGTCTGCCTTGTGTATGAAAAGCGCTATACAAATAAAGTTGCCTTGCCTTGCCTTGCCTAAATAAAGACCGCACTATAGGAAGTGATCACGACCCAATTTCCATTCACATAAACATAAACCAAAGGACAGAAAGCACTAAGAAAGAAGGAAGATGGAAGTATAGTCATGGTGACTGGGGGCAATTTAGGGAAATTACAGACATGACATTAAAGGAAGTGGATATAAATCAAGATATTGAAAAACTAAATACAGATATTACAAAGTGCATAATGGAAGCAGATAAACAAAGCATACCAAGGAGTGGAATAGAGAAAATAAGTAAGATAGTGCCGTGGTGGACACAAGTGTGCACAGACACAATAAAAGAACGGAATAAAGCATTTAGAATATTAAGAAAAACACATAATTTTCAAGTTATGATCCAGTATAAAAGGCACCAAGCTAAAGTAGGGTGCGTTTTAAAAAGACAAGAAAACACTATTGGAGAACATGTTGTGAATCACTAAATAGAACTACTCCTTTAGGCAAAGTGTGGGGAATGATCAAGAAATTGTCAGGGATCAGATGTGAACATAAAAATCATGTGATGAAAGATGGGACACCGCAGGGGCGTCACTAGCTTTTAAGGACAGGGGGGGCTTAGCCCCCAGGAGATGCACAGGATGCGAGCGAACGTAGCGCACGAGCACAAAACTTCACTGGGTTTTTCTTATATATATATATATATATATATATATATATATATATATATATATATATATATATATATATATATATATATATATATATATATATCAGTGACGTGCGGTGAGGTCCATGGCTGGTGAGGCACTGACTTCATCACAGTCAGATTTACAAACATATGAACCCTAAAGAGCAGGGGTGTCCAAACTTTTTCCACTGAGGGCCGCACACGTAAAAATTAAAGCATGTGGGGGCCATTTTGATATTTTTCATTTTCAAACCATAACAAAATATATGCATTTTTTATTTATTTTACCTTTAGGGGTCCCGGGGACCATAAAGGGTCTCAGTCATTAAAATGTTAAAAATAAGTCCGATTTTTTTTTTTTTTTAATTATTTAACGCTTACAGTAAATCTCTATATCAACTTCAAGTTGATATAAAGTAATACAAATTTAAAAAAATGTTTTATGGCTTTTCTGTCAAAAACAACTTAGCTTTTTTTATAGTAAAACTGAAATATGCAGTATTTAGTAATTAGAGCCCTAAAAGATCAATAATGCAGGACACCATTGATTTTAATTATTTCATATTTTTGAGTAATCACAGTGAAAAGATAAATAAAAAGTCACTAAATATATTTGGGATCCAAAAGGTGCCCCACTCACAAAGTGATACATTTTTATTAGGTTTTTCTTTTACTTTCAACACTTAAGTTTCGAGATCAAATTCAGATATATCTGTCGATTTTATGCTGGAAAAATTATTTTGTTTATTTTATGCGCTTTTGTCAAGGAAAACTTTGATGTTTTTATATGGCTACTACACAATATATGCAATATTTACCACATAAAACATTTTAAAGTGAAATATTTGAAGTAATTGGAGCCCTGAAAATAATTCATTATAACATGGATTTTTTGTCATTATATTTTTTTTTTGAGCAATGGCAAAAAAAAGAAAAATGAAGAAAGACAAAAGAAAAAAAAACAGCCTGCATGGCAGCTTTTGTGTCAACATAGCAACTTTTTCTCGTTAGATTTCACCTCATTCCACTTTTTTTAATGTTCTTTTTTATTTTTACAATAGTATTTCCAGAATGTGTGGCGGGCCGGTAAAGCTGCGGGCCGCAAATGGCCCCCGGGCCGCACTTTGGACAACCCTGCTAAAGAGTATCTTATTCACCATGTGATTGGCAGCAGTTAACGGGTTATGTTTAAAAGCTCATACCAGCATTCTTTACACATACAAAATGTAGCACACAAAAGAGCACATTTAATAAAAAGAACATTATTATGGTCTTACCTGTCTTGCTGGACATCCACACAGCCAGCCTTTGCGTGTGTACCACGCCGTTTGAAAAGAACGGGTCTTCTGTCCCGAAGTCAAAAGCAAACCTTTTAGCTCCGGCGTTGGTCTACCTTAAATTATTACCTCCTGCTTCGATTGAAAGTCCGGTTTAGAAAACTGTTTTATTTTACATATGTAATCCTCCATGTTTTTAATAAAAGTTCAGGCGAGAGGAAATAAACAATCGCTGCACTTATTGCTAACTTTTTTTTTTTTTTTTCTTCTGCGGCCGAGGAATGATCTCTGGGATCACTACCGCCCTCTACCACCAGGAGGCCGGATTACTGCGAGCCTCAGCCAGGACGTCTTTTGCAGCAGTTTTATGAATGCTCAGCACAAAAAATACGTTACACACATACAGTTGTTGACAAAATACACTGTACATTATATACCTCAGCTAATTAAACTATGCCATAGTTTAGTTAGCTGATATAATTCATATAGCAATACAGTCTCACTGCACAGCAGGCCAGCAGTTAGCCCAGTCATTGCGCACAATCCATGTTGAGGCACAACCGAGTGACGTGCCTCAACTGGCTGCTGATCACCACACCGTCTCTTCTCTGTATTTGAACGGCAAATGTGAAAATAAAAATAAAAATAATCTAAAACTGGTGAAGTTAAATGGAAAATAACTTTAGTATAATCACTAGATACATATAACTATTTAATAATTTTTTTTTTCTATTTACATTTTTTTTCTTTCCATGATGGCAGGTGAGGCCCCGCCTCCCCTGCCTCTAATGACTGCACGTCACTGATTATATATATATGTATATATATATATGTATATATATATATATATATATATATATATATATATATATATATATATATATATATATATATATATATATATATATATATATATATATATATATATATATATATGAAAGACTTAAAGGTATACTAGAGGATGTTGTGGATCATGTTGACTATTGGTCCTCCTAATTGTCAATCATTCTGGTGATGTTACGTAAGGACATATATATATATATACATCAAATAAAACAAATGGCTTATCGATAAGGCTTTTTTTTTTTTTTTATTTATTACATTGCCAAAATAGGCCTAACAACGCCAATGGTTGTAATTCTGTAGCACTTTGAGATTTGGAATCAAATGTAAAGTAGATTACAAATACAATCTATTATATAAATTATATATATATATATATATATATATATATATATATATATATATATATATATATATATATATATATATATATATATATATATATATATATATATATATATATATGTATATATACAAATATATATAGAGAGCCCCCCTAAAATAGGCCTAACAACGCCAATGGGACATGGTATGTGAGAGAAAATAAAGAAAAAGCAGAACTTTTAGCAAAAACATTTGTTAAAGTGCACAGTAATGATAATTTGAGAAATGTAGAAAAAAAGAAAAGAGAGAAGAAACAATTAGTTTAAATATTGGGGAAACGATGGAAGATAACGATAATGGCTTTAGCAACATTTTCTTTAAATTAAATGGTTCGAATATTGAAAAAGTTTAAAAATACAACACCAGGAAAAGACCAGGTGAGTTATCAGATGATCAAAAATGTAGGCAGCATCGGCAAAGTGGTCTTGAAATTATATAATAGGATATATGAAGAAGGAAAATTACCAGCTGAGTGGAAAGAAGCTGTAATAATTCCAATATGCAAACCAGGGAAAGACCCGGAAGAGGCAGGTAATTATGGGCCGATAGCATTGACCTCAAATTTGGGGAAAGTAATGGAAAAAATTATTAATGAAAGACTAGTATATTATTTAGAGTCAAAAGAAATAATAAAAAACTACCAAAAGGGATTTCGGAAAGCAAGAAACACAAACAACCCAGCAGTGCAGCTGGAAGAGGAAATGAGAAAAGGACATATAAATAAATAAAGTATAATTGCCGTATTTTTTGACATAGAGAAAGCTTATGATATGTTGTGGAAACATGGGTTGCTGATAAAATTTAATAAAATTGGGATTAGAGGGAAAATGTATAGATGGATAAAATACTTAACAAGTAGAACAATATTAGTAAAAATAGAGAATTAATATAGTAGAGAATATGAAGTGGAAAATGGGACCCCGCCAGGGAGTATAATAAGTGCAGTACAATTTTCGATAATGATAAATGAAGTTTTTAGTGAACTGGAAGGGTTAGTGGAGGTGGCATTGTTTGCTGATGATGGAGTGATGTGGAACAGAGGTAGAAATACTAATCATATAGAAAAGAAGATTCAAAAAGCGGTTATGTTGTGGAGCTACTAAATCAACCCCAGTTGCAGCATTAAAAGTAGAAATGAATGAAAAACCTTTAGACATGAGAAAAGATAAACTGTCAGCAGTTTATTGGGCAAACTTAAAAGGGTCCAAGCAAGGACATCCAACTCACCAAGTGTTACTAAACTGACAAGAAAAAGACAAGAAAAAAATGAATAGTTTCGGGTGGATAATAGGAGTATGTATGTAATAAAGCTCAAATTGACAATATTAAAGTGAGCCCTACAGTACCAATCCCTGCAATACCACCGTGGATGTACAAACGTTTGTATGACAACCCACAGGTAAACATGCAATTATTAAAGAATATAGATTTAAATAGTTACCAGGTAGAACAATGGATTGAGGAAACGTTTTTAGACAACATCATGGTATACACAAATGCATCAAAAACTATAAATAATAAAGTCGGAGCTGCAGCAGTTATCCCACAAGGAAACATAGTATTAAATAAAAGAATTGGTGATAAGTTATCTGTTTTTACGGGGAAATTGGTTGCAATTTATATGGCAGTTAATTGGATAGAGGAAAATAAAGCAAGGAAAGCAGTCGTGTGCTCGGACTCCAGCAGTGCATTGATGAGCATAAAAAACATAGCATCAGAAACAAGACAAGATTTAGTTGCACAAAATGAACTGTGCATGAACATCACCTTGTTCAAAGAACAAAACCAACACAGTGCATGAACTCACAACAAATTACACACCTTACAGACATTACCATGAATTGATTAACGTGGACCTCGACTTAAAGGCCTACTGAAATCCACTACTACCGACCACGCAGTCTGATAGTTTATATATCAATGATGAAATCTTAACATTGCAACACATGCTAATACGGCCGGGTTAACTTATAAAGTGCAATTTTTAATTTCCCGGGAAACTTCCGGTTGAAAACGTCTATGTATGATGACGTATGCGCGTGACGTCAATCGTTGAAACGGAAGTATTCGGACACATTGTATCCAATACAAAAAGCTCGGTTTTCATCGCAAAATTCCACAGTATTCTGGACATCTGTGTTGGTGAATCTTTTGCAATTTGTTTAATGAACAATGAAGACTGCAAAGAACAAAGTTGTAGGTGGGATCGGTGTATTAGCGGCTGGCTGCAGCAACACAACCAGGAGGACTTTGACTTGGATAGCAGACGCGCTATCCGACGCTAGCCGCCGACCCCACGGATGATCGGGTGAAGTCCTTCGTCGCTCCGTCGATCGCTGGAACGCAGGTGAGCACGGGTGTTGATGAGCAGATGAGGGATAGCTGACGTAGGTGGATAGCTAATGTTTTTAGCATAGCTCTGTGAGGTCCCGTTGCTAAGTTAGCTTCAATGGCGTCGTTAGCAACAGCATTGTTAACCTTCGCCAAGCTGGAAAGCATTAACCGTGTATTTACAGGTCCAGGGTTTAATAGTATTGTTGATTTTCTGTCTATCTTTCCAGTCAGGGGTTTATTTATTTTGTTTCTATCTGCGTTTGAGCCCGATGCTATCACGTTAGCTCCGTAGCTAAAGTGTTTCGCCGATGTATTGTAGTGGAGATAAAAGTCACTGTGAATGTCCATTTCGCGTTCTCGACTCTCATTTTCAAGAGGATATAGTATTCGAGGTGGTTTAAAATACAAATCCGTGATCCACAATAGAAAATGAGAAAGTCTGGAATCCAGGACTTTGTTTGTGGCAATTTTCCTCAGCATTGTCCTCACCGTGTCTGCCAAATTCTGCCCACCAAGAGCAGTAAGAGCTTTCACCTATACAAATAAATAAACAACAATATTGTACTTGATTAGAAATTGTTTTTTGATAACTGAGCAAGATATTTTTGCAGTGGGGAATTAAAACTAATTACCAGCTGCTTTCTGAGCAGAAGATCAGTGTCGAGCCGTTCACAGAAGGCCTTCAGCTGCTCAAGAGTCTCGAAAGGCTGATCAATGAGATCTTGAACATCCACAGATTCTGGCCCCACAGACTGTGCTGCCAGCCCTCTCAGCATGCGCATAATTTCTCCCTGGTTCTCAAGTATATTTTGAACTTTCATGTTCAACTGGAAAACTGCAAAGACAACAAAAGTC
Organism: Entelurus aequoreus; assembly: GCF_033978785.1. NCBI lineage: Eukaryota > Metazoa > Chordata > Actinopteri > Syngnathiformes > Syngnathidae > Entelurus > Entelurus aequoreus. The sequence goes on from NC_084739.1 coordinate 55,994,334, forward strand.
AAAGAGGTAATTCGTATTACTGCCCGTTGTAACAGCCTGTTTAACACCACCTATCAACAGTTAAATAGCCAACTAACGTTCACTGTCAAGGGCATTCCTGCTGCTTCTTGGAGCGGTCTGGTACTGACTCGTACTGGCTGGACTGGTCTGGTACTGGCTTGAGCGGTCTGGTACTGGCTTGAGCTGGATGCATTCCTGTCTGGACTGAGCCTGGAAGTGCTGCTTCTCGCTGGGCTGTGAGGTCGGCCTGGATGCCTTGGAGTGGTCTGGTATTGGCTGGTACTGGCTGAAGTGGTCTGGTACTTGCTGGAGATTGGAAAGTTAAAGGTTCGGAGCTCTGGCAGTGGGGGTGCCTGGACGAAGATCTGTGTTTTCTCTTTTCTGCACTTCTTTTTTGGCCGAATTTCCTCTTCATCTAAACCAACGAAGACAAAAAAATGTATGCACCACGAAGTAGTATTTGAGTATTGTAAGTAAACAGTCTTTGAAAAGTGACTATACCGTCAGCATCAAACACATCTTCCTCATCATTTCTATAACGTTCAGGGGTGATGTGGCTCCGTTTGGTTAACACTTCTTCTGGGCTCGAAAACATTTCAGCTTGTTTTTCGTATTGAAGGGCCTTGTCAAAGTCTTCTGCAAAATTTCAAAGTATGACGATGACTCAAGATGAATTTAACTTATGTTGTTTAAAATATACATGATATGACTTAGACAATATTCCCTTACCAATCAATGTTTTCCTGAAAACCCGAATTGGCAGCCTCTCCCAGAATTGTTTGTCAGGAATCTCAGCTTTCCGGATTCTGGAGTGGGTAGGATTTGGCCTTGGCCAACAGCAGAAGGTATTCTGAAGATAAAATAATCATGATGAATGACATAATAATAATAAGCTACAATATTATGCCTATGCACAGTACTTTTCAGAAAAAGTAATAACCTTTCCATCATCTTCTGTCCATTTGGTTGGTACAACAGCGACTGAATGTTCACCAAGGAACTCAACGACCACAAAAGAAGGAGCCATCTGGAAAACAATCAGATAATATTACCATTTCAATACTGCATCAAAGGGTTATTTATGAATCCTGATACAGTTAGTCAGTTATTCTTAGTCTGCACACACTCTTCTGGTTAGACATGCTCCAAGCAGACCTTCTATACTTACTACTGGTTATTGATCTGTTCAAAATTCATGCAGTATCCCCATGAATATGCTATGGCAAATTATTGTTTAACTAAACTACAAATAAATCCACCCTTCTTCAGAAGTCATTCATTGGTCTTTGGTCAGTTTGGAAACTTTATAACAGCCAACCTGCACGAGAAATGTATGCTAGTTAGCGCCGGCGCATGGCGCGCCTTTATACACAACGCTAAAACCGTAAAATGGTCTGAAATTAATCATGTAGGTTGGAAATTGTTATACAAAAACGTGATTCGTATTTCACTCATCTATACTTACTTGTGATAAAGGGATGGCGCACCAAATTGCTTTAAAATCGGGATTCTGGAAGCAGTTAGCCTTCGTCCTTCTTTGTCTCACGGAGCAGCTTCAATTGTGCATGCGTGCAGTCTTCTTCTCCTTCTTCTTCTTCTGATTTTTATGGCGGTTGGCAAGCAACCTTGTGTGTGCATTACCGCCACCTACTGTGCGTGCAGCCTTGACTCAGCCGGCGTCAGATTGTTCACAAAACACAACACTTTCGCAGAAAGTTAGGGAAACGTTACAACATACTGTATAAAAAGTAAATTTGCGAAAAAAAACACTTCTAAAAGCCTAACAGTTGCTGTTTCCATTGCAGGCAAATTGTATTTGGTATATAGATGAGAACGTTCTAAGAACATTCTAAGAACGTTCTTAGAACATATAAAAAAACCACCATATTTTTTATATGTTCTAAGACCGTTCTTAGAACGTTCTTAGAACGTTCTTAGAACATATCAAAAACTTTTTATTTTTTTTATATGTTATAAGAACGTTCTTAGAACGTTCTCATCTTGCCAAAAGAGAACCATAAGGGAACGTTACGTTAACGTTAGGTGTTACCTGGGACGCCACACTGTGGCCGCAGTTCATTATGTGTACCGAATCACTTCTGCAGTTCTTTTGACAGTACGAATCACTAGAATCAGTGACTGACAACGCCACACGGTGGCCGCAGTTCAGTACGTGTACCGAATCTCTTCTGCAGTTCTTTTGACAGTACGAATCACTAGAATCAGTGACTGACAACGCCACACTGTGGCCGCAGTTCAGTATGTGTACCGAATCACTTCTGCAGCAGCAGTACAGTTTAATTGCAAATCAGAATTATTATAATGATGATGATAGCTACTAAACAACAACAACAACAACAACAGTTGCAGTAGAATTGATAATAATAATAATATGAATCAGAATTGATCCCCAAGGAGAAATGTATTTTTGTTACAATAACTGTGTAAATAATAGCCTATGTATGTGTACATACATTAGTTATTATTTTTATTTTAAATCTTCTCAAAACAGCCTGCCCGACACGTTACCCTCCGCCCCTCCCCCTCGCGTCGCTGCTGCCCAGCCGAGTAACCCCTGGCTGCAGCCCGCAGATCGAGGAGGGGCTTATTTTCCCTCAATGTGGGCGGGTCTCAACGTTGAGCCCGCGGGCTCCATCTGGTGGCGGAGATCCGGCAGCACACATTCTCAAACGTCAATAAAGCTACTTTTAACTTGTCAAATGTATTTTTTTACCATGAAAAAACAATTTAAAAAAATATATATATACAAACCATAGTATGAAAAAAGGTTCATGTATTTGATAGACTTAGACATTCCTACTTTTAACTTGTCAAATGTATCTGCCATCTTTTTTGTAGTTTTATTCCTTTTTTATTATCTTCATTATTTTCTGTATTGATCCTACACTATTATTGTGTTTTTTTTGTTACTTCTGATATGGCCTTGCCACGGTTTACTTGCTTATTTATTTATTTATTTTTTGTGTCTTTTTATTTTGTATTGTTGTCTTCTGTGACTTTCCTTTTCTTTTTTAAGTGTGAACGGTGGAGAGGTCCTCGAGAGGTGATCTTGGGATCACTTCCTGAGGATCCTTGATGCCGAGGAATGTTCATCCACTATGGTCTGGATAGCCTGTAGCTGATCCTGAGCCAGAGCGGGATGGATGGATATATATATATATATATATATATATATATATATATATATATATATATATATATATATATATATATATATATATATATATATATATATATATATATATATATATATATATATATATATATATATATACAATATCTGGGTATCTTTTCTAATACTGTTTATACTGTAAACCTTGAATTGTTAAAGTTTAAGTGCACCTCTCTCCTCAAGTGTGCATGTGAGTGGGTATGAGTGGATGTGCGATTGTATGAAGGTTTTGCGTGACCAAAGTATGACTGTTAAATGTGATTTTAACTGTAAAATTCAATACAAATATTTGCAAAAAAAAACACAAAAAAAACTTGTCAAATGTATTTTTTTTACCATGAAAAAACAATTTAAAAAAAATATATATAAACCATAGTATGGAAAAAGGTTCATGTATTTGATAGACTTAGACATTCCTACTTTTAACTTGTCAAATGTATTTTTTTTTACCATGAAAAAACAATTTAAAAAAAAATATATCTAAACCATAGCATTTCCATAAGAGTATAGACACATATTATTTTGCACACTCAATTATATTAGCAAATTCAAATAAACCAAAGACAGAAGACTTTGCATCATTGATTTTATTTTTCACCCCAGGCTAAAAATGTTTGATCTGTAAAGAAAAAAAAATGTTGTAGCCTAGCCAAATACATTCCTTAAGCTCCCATAAATGTTTAACAATGGCAAGTATCAAGGTATTTTTCTGGCCCATAACAAGCAACCCTGTTCCCTGTTTCCAGTTCTGTTAATTTTCCACTGTCTAGAAAGGAAACAGATTGCAGTTCTTATAGGCACAATAACAATGCAAGATGTAAAACTAAGGTAATTGAAATAAGCGGAGGAATTACGCTTTAGTCTAGCAATAGTTGACTACAAGACTAATTAATCACATGACCTCTCACCTGTAGCCCTCCTTGCACTCGTCGCCGTTTTCTGTCCTGCAATCGGTCTTCTTCAGACCTTAGTGATTTAATGACAACATACATTCACTATGAAAACATTCATGTTGGTCTGTTGACCGTGAGTAAAACATTTTTTTGGTGATTTGTGATATTCAAAGCACTTACGGCATGGGGAAGTTCTGCAGGAGAGCGAGACACCACCATCTCCTAATTTGCAGCATGTTTTCCTTTGAAGAAGGAAATGCAGGAAGATGTTAATATCCATCCATCCATCCATTTTCTACCGCTTATTCCCTTCGGGGTCGCGAGGGGCGCTGGAGCCTATCTCAGCTACAATTGGGCGGAAGGCGGGGTACACCCTGGACAAGTCGCCACCTCATCGCAGAGATGTTAATATGTTGTAAAAAAAATAACACCTTGTACACTAAGCATAATGTGTCACGATTTACACATACCTCTCTGAAATCACAATTGGCCCCCATTACAATGTACAGAGTGTACTGTAAGCCAAGAGGTACTGCTTAATATAATGTCAGGCGTATTCCCAAGGATACATTTTTTTCAATACAAATTAATGCGGTTTTAATGTAGCAAGCAAACATTTTGACAGACAACAGCAATGCTATAACATGCTGATTTGGTCTTACCATCAAAACAAACACGCCACAGTTGTTGGAGCACCCTTGCTTTGTTAGGCCCTGAGGTGTGAACAATGTATTTTAATAAAAGTATGGCAAGAAAATAGTAAAAAGTTAGCAAATGCTATTATGTAATGTCTCACCTGGACATCATTCACACCAAGCTCTCTCCAGGGGCCAGAAGAGAGGCTGTGAGCAACGTGTCTGTACAAATAATAAGCCAAATAAAAGTCACTCAACTTCAATCAACTTTTGATTGAAAAGCAAGCATAAACGCTTGGAACAAAGCCTGAACTGAATAAGGAAGAGGTTGGAACTTCAAATCAAAAAGTTTTCATAACAGGCTTAAACAGAACTGCCCGTCTGAAAAAAGATAAATAGTTCTGTTTCCATCTGTTTAAGGAATCAAAATAGTTGGAATATGGAATGGAATATTTTAGATCAAATAAAAACAGAACCATTAATTAAAACAAACAAAGGACAAGTGGTTTAAAACAGAACTACCACTGTCCAGGAGGTGCCCTGAAAACCTGAATAGACTGGTTCTACTCTCATCTCTCCAAGACATGAGACAGCTAGTGGAAGAAAACAAAGTCTTAATACATGTATGATTATATGAGTGACATTCATAGATAACCACAGTGGCACAATAGTTAACTTTACCAGTTGTTCCTGGCTGTCTTGGAGTTTCTGTTCCCAGTATGCTGTGTGTGCTGAAAACGTGTGGAGACTAGGGAAGTCTCCATGAGGTCTCTGCTCACTGTCATCATTTACTAGTGTAGAAAGCAACAACCGAAAAATAAAATCAAGTGTGAAATGTCACATTTCTCATTTGAATGATGTGCAAAATAGAGCCAAAACTTTTTGATTTGAAGTTCCAACCTTTTCCTTATTCAGTTCAGGCTTTGTTCCAAGCGTTTATGCGTGCTTTTCAATCAAAAGTTGATTGAAGTTGAGTGACTTTTATTTCGCTTATTATTTGTACAGACACGTTGCTCACAGCCTCTCTTCTGGCCCCTGGAGAGAGCTTGGTGTGAATGATGTCCAGGTGAGACATTACATAATAGCATTTGCTAACTTTTTACTATTTTCTTGCCATACTTTTATTAAAATACATTGTTCACACCTCAGGGCCTAACAAAGCAAGGGTGCTCCAACAACTGTGGCGTGTTTGTTTTGATGGTAAGACCAAATCAGCATGTTATAGCATTGCTGTTGTCTGTCAAAATGTTTGCTTGCTACATTAAAACCACATTAATTTGTATTGAAAAAAATGTATCCTTGGGAATACGCCTGACATTATATTAAGCAGTACCTCTTGGCTTACAGTACACTCTGTACATTGTAATGGGGGCCAATTGTGATTTCAGAGAGGTATGTGTAAATCGTGACACATTATGCTTAGTGTACAAGGTGTTATTTTTTTTACAACATATTAACATCTCTGCGATGAGGTGGCGACTTGTCCAGGGTGTACCCCGCCTTCCGCCCAATTGTAGCTGAGATAGGCTCCAGCGCCCCTCGCGACCCCGAAGGGAATAAGCGGTAGAAAATGGATGGATGGATGGATATTAACATCTTCCTGCATTTCCTTCTTCAAAGGAAAACATGCTGCAAATTAGGAGATGGTGGTGTCTCGCTCTCCTGCAGAACTTCCCCATGCCGTAAGTGCTTTGAATATCACAAATCACCAAAAAAATGTTTTACTCACGGTCAACAGACCAACATGAATGTTTTCATAGTGAATGTATGTTGTCATTAAATCACTAAGGTCTGAAGAAGACCGATTGCAGGACAGAAAACGGCGACGAGTGCAAGGAGGGCTACAGGTGAGAGGTCATGTGATTAATTAGTCTTGTAGTCAACTATTGCTAGACTAAAGCGTAATTCCTCCGCTTATTTCAATTACCTTAGTTTTACATCTTGCATTGTTATTGTGCCTATAAGAACTGCAATCTGTTTCCTTTCTAGACAGTGGAAAATTAACAGAACTGGAAACAGGGAACAGGGTTGCTTGTTATGGGCCAGAAAAATACCTTGATACTTGCCATTGTTAAACATTTATGGGAGCTTAAGGAATGTATTTGGCTAGGCTACAACATTTTTTTTTCTTTACAGATCAAACATTTTTAGCCTGGGGTGAAAAATAAAATCAATGATGCAAAGTCTTCTGTCTTTGGTTTATTTGAATTTGCTAATATAATTGAGTGTGCAAAATAATATGTGTCTATACTCTTATGGAAATGCTATGGTTTAGATATATATTTTTTTTAATTGTTTTTTCATGGTAAAAAAAAATACATTTGACAAGTTAAAAGTAGGAATGTCTAAGTCTATCAAATACATGAACCTTTTTCCATACTATGGTTTATATATATTTTTTTTAAATTGTTTTTTCATGGTAAAAAAAATACATTTGACAAGTTTTTTTTGTGTTTTTTTTTGCAAATATTTGTATTGAATTTTACAGTTAAAATCACATTTAACAGTCATACTTTGGTCACGCAAAACCTTCATACAATCGCACATCCACTCATACCCACTCACATGCACACTTGAGGAGAGAGGTGCACTTAAACTTTAACAATTCAAGGTTTACAGTATAAACAGTATTAGAAAAGATACCCAGATATTGTATGTATATATATATATATATATATATATATATATATATATATATATATATATATATATATATATATATATATATATATATCCATCCATCCCGCTCTGGCTCAGGATCAGCTACAGGCTATCCAGACCATAGTGGATGAACATTCCTCGGCATCAAGGATCCTCAGGAAGTGATCCCAAGATCACCTCTCGAGGACCTCTCCACCGTTCACACTTAAAAAAGAAAAGGAAAGTCACAGAAGTTGATCAGATGTAAAACAATACAAAATAAAAAGACACAATAAATAAATAAATAAATAAATAAATAAATAAATAAATAAGCAAGTAAACCGTGGCAAGGCCATATCAGAGGTAACAAAAAAACACAATAATAGTGTAGGATCAATACAGAAAATAATGAAGATAATAAAAAAGGAATAAAACTACAAAAAAGATGGCAGATATATTTGACAAGTTAAAAATAGGAATGTCTAAGTCTATCAAATACATGAACCTTTTTTCATACTATGGTTTATATATATATTTTTTTTTTATTGTTTTTTCATGGTAAAAAAAATACATTTGACAAGTTAAAAGTAGCTTTATTGACGTTTGAGAATGTGTGCTGCCGGATCTCCGCCACCAGATGGAGCCCGCGGGCTCAACGTTGAGACCCGCCCACATTGAGGGAAAATAAGCCCCTCCTGCAGCCAGGGGCACTTGGCCCAGCCTGCACGGATTTTCTTTAACTTTATGTGTTGAGATAATGGGGACGTGTGTTTGTTTTCATGTGGCTTGAGTCAACATTAGCCGTTAGCTTGGAGAATGAATGGAGAACGGATGCCAATGGCATGAAACATATCCCCGCGACGGGGGGAGAATCACTCGCGGCATTGGGGCAAGCAGAGCAGAGAGCGAGAGCGTTGACGTTCACTGAGCCCTCTCATTGGCTGCGTCGTTCGCCGACGTCGAGGGTTCAGTGAGTCACAGAATGCGCCAGTTCCACTCATACCGGCATGGTCGCGGCGGAGCTCAACTGAACTGAGAAAGGAACGAATCAGTTCATGAAGTGATTCGGTTCAGTACGTTCACTCAAAAGATTCGTTCTTTCGAACGAATCGTTCGCGAACGACACAACGGTCCACACTCCATTTCAGTAGGCAGCGGTAATGCACACTAGAAGGTGGTCGATTGATTGAGAACAGTCGGTCGGTCGTTTTGGTTGGTGCGTCCTGCTGGTCGTAGCTATTGCCGACAACGGAGGAAGGAAGACAGCTTTGTGAGTCGAGATTGACGGTTGGCAAAAGCTGGACTGTGAATGGGCAGGAGATGGCAGGCGCAAGTGACGGATCAGGAAGTGAGATGGGAGGAATTGAAGCAGATGGCGGGAGGGGAGATGACTGGAATCTGGCAGGGGAAAAAAACAAGAGAAAGCGTAAAAAACAGAAAAAGCAAGCGGATAGAGTCAACTTAGAAGGAACGGATAGTGAGGGAAGTGGTACACCAATAGCAAGTCAGAGTGAGGAATATAAAATTATCATCAAACTTTCTCAAGACGGTGCGTCGTTCGGTGAGTGGAACCCAATTCTGTTGACAAAAGCGATACATAAGTTTATGGGTGAAGTAAAGAATGCCAAAGTGTTGCGGAATGGTTCATTGTTGATATTCTGTAAAAATAGTATGCAACAAGGAAAGGCCATAAGACTGGACAAGATTGATGGTAAAAAAATGCAGTGCTCAATACCTGAGGATAGGAAGAAGTCGACTAGGGGAGTCATTTCAGGTATACCTACGGTTGTGTCAGATGACCAGATTAAAGATAATGTGGTGGGTGCAAAGGTTTTGGAAGCCAGGCGGCTGAAAGCGACCAGAAATGGAGAGAAGTGTGATAGCTTGTCAGTGTTGATTACATTTGATGAGCCCAAGTTGCCGAGCAAAGTTTATATAGGATATATGAGCTATGAGGTGAGACCATATGTTCCGCCACCACTGCGATGCTTTAAATGTCAAAAGTATGGTCATGTAGCAGCAATTTGCAAAGGCAAGCAAAGATGCGGTAGATGTGCAGGTGAGCATGAGTACGGTAAATGTGAAGTAGGGGCTAAGCTAAAATGTTGCAACTGTGGAGGAGAGCATACCTCTGCGTATCGAGGGTGTGAAATGAGCAAAAAAGCGGCTGAGGTACAGAGAGTCAAAAGCTCCCAGGGAATTTCATATGCAGAGGCGGTGAAGAAAGTAAAGCAAGCAGACGCCCCTAAACCAGTGGCAGAAGAAACAACACAGCACAGTGACAGCAGACCTTGTGGAGGATGTGCTAAGCCAGACATAAAGGAGGATATGCTGAGTGTAGGCAAGAATGAATTTGTAATGTTTATGGTTGAGGTGATCAACTGTTCGGCACAAACAAGCAGGAAAACTGAAAAGATTAAGATCATTGTGAGAGCAGCTGAGAAATATCTTGGACTGGAGGGGATAAGCTGGGAAGCAGTAGAGGACATGTTAGCTAGAGAAACACCTAACTCTCAGACATGGGCTGGTGGATCTTCATGTTCTTAATTATTTTACAGTGGAATGCAAGGAGTCTTACCTCTAACGGACAGGAATTTAAAAAATTTGTGTCAAATTTGTCAGACAAACCGCATGTAATATGTATCCAAGAGACATGGTTAAAACCACAATGGGATTTTGTTATGTATGGCTACACTGCAATAAGGAATGATAGGGAAACTGGGAATGGTGGAGGAGTGGCAACATTTGTGAGGAATGGGTTGAGCTATAGTTTAGTCAAGATAGGAAAGGAGCAAGAATCTATTGTAATCAAGGTATGGACAGAAAAGAGTAGCATTACAATAGTAAATTACTATAACCCATGTAATAGACTAAGTACTGATATATTGAATGATGCAAGTGGGCCGACACAAGGGAAGGTAATATGGTTAGGGGACTTTAATGCGCACAGCACATTATGGGGGAGCAATAATACAGATGCAAATGGGTCAATAATAGAGGAGTTTATAGATGATATGGGTTTGGTGTGTATCAATGATGGAAGAGGTACAAGGTATAATAGCTCACAGAATACAGAGAGTGTAATAGATCTAACGCTCACATCCACTATAATTGCAGGTGTTAGTACTTGGGAAGTATTGAATCAGTCAACAGTAGGAAGTGATCATTATCCAATAATGGTCAAGATTGGAATAGAAATACATCAAGAGGGGGGAGCAAGGACACCAAGGTGGAGGTTGGATAAGGCAGATTGGGGTGCATTCCAAAAAATAAGTGAAGGCAGGTGTGTAGAGCTACTGGGAGAGAATATAACAAATATAGAAGAAATGAATGGAAAATTGGTAACGGCAATGATACAGACAGCAGAAGAAACTATTTCAAAGAGTAGAGGAAGCAAGCGGAAAAAGAGTGTGCCATGGTGGGAGGACAATTGTAGCAAAGCAATAAAAATGAGAAATAGAGCATTCAGACAGTTGAAAGTTCACCACACGCTAGACACATTGATACAATACAAAAGAGCACAGGCAGTAGTTCGGAAAACAATAAGATCAGCAAAACGGACATACTGGAGACAATACTGCAATAAAATTGGGAGAGAAACACAGCTGGCAGAAGTGTGGGGAATGATTAGGAAAATGAGCGGCATAAAAAGTAACTTTGAGATACCAGTGATGCATAGCAATAATACAACAGCAATAAGTACTGTAGAAAAGGCAGAACTCCTAGCAAAGACATTTGTGAAGGTTCACAGCTCAGAAAATTTATCTGTTAAAGCTAAGCAGTGTAGAGACAACACCCTTGCACAAAATATAGGAGGTACAGAAAGAAGCATATTGTCAGGAGAAGACCTGGACTTACCGTTTACTCTATTTGAGCTGAGGAGAGCAGTTTTAAACGCACGACAAACTTCACCAGGGAAAGATGGTGTATGCTACAGTATGTTAGCTCATATGACGGATAGTGCACTTGAAGCAGTGTTAAGGCTATTTAATAACATATGGGACACAGGTAAACTCCCGTCGACATGGAAGCAATCAGTTATAGTACCAATATTAAAACCAGGTAAAGACTCATCAAATCCCTCTAGCTATAGACCCATTGCTTTAACATCACATTTAGGGAAAACTATGGAACGGTTGGTGACAGAGAGACTGTCACATTTTCTTGAGAGTAGAAACCTTCTCTCAAACTATCAAAGTGGATTTCGCAGGGGAAGAGGGACAATGGATAGTGTCTTATGTTTAGAGTCAGAAATTAGGAAAGCCCAGACCAACAGAGAAATGGTGGTGGCGGTAATGTTTGATGTTGAGAAAGCATACGATATGTTATGGAAGGAGGGACTACTTATCAAACTCAAAAAATTAGGTGTGAATGGAAAACTGTACAACTGGGTGTTAGATTTTATGGTTGGAAGAACAATAGAAGTGAAAGTGGGTACAGAATATTCTAAAATATATCAAGTTGAGAATGGAATACCACAGGGAAGTGTCTGCAGTCCAATCCTGTTTAATGTCATGATCAATGATATTTTTGAGCAAGTGGAGCGAGGTATAGGGAAGTCATTGTATGCGGATGACGGGGCATTATGGATAAGGGGGCGGAATCTTGCATATATTCAGAAGAAATTGCAGGCAGCAATTAGGACGGTGGAGCAGTGGGCAGATGAATGGGGTTTTAAGTTTTCTATCGCAAAGACGCAAGGGATTTGCTTCTCTAGACGTCACAAAGAGGTTTCCTTGAAAATATATGGTCAAAAAATTGAGCAGGTTAGTGTCGTTAGACTGCTTGGAATGTGGATGGATGAAAAGCTGACTTGGCGGCAGCATATTGACAAAGTGAGGGATAAATGTAAAAGAGTCAACAATCTCTTAAGATGCCTTTCAGGAAGACACTGGGGTGCAACTAGAGCGTCACTGCTGAATATATATCAGGCCATCATGAGAGCAACGCTAGACTATGGGGGCATAGGCTATCTAGCAGCAGCAGACAGCCACCTGAAAAAGCTGGATGTGCAGCAGACACAGGGTCTGAGAATATGCAGTGGGGCATTTAAATCCTCTCCAGTAGCAGCCATACAGGTAGAAATGGGGGAACAACCATTAGGGATCAGGAGACTGAAACTGCTGTTAGCTTACTGGGTCAATCTCCAAGGGCATAGTGTTTCACATCCTGCTAAAGCCATCCTAGAGGACTGTTGGGAGCATAATGAGTCACATTTTATGAGTTTTGGGTGGATAGGAAATGTAAAGGCAGTACAAGCCGGTTTAGGTCATATTCTATTCAGTCCGACAGTCCCATACTCATGTACTCCTCCCTGGTTGTTCATAGAACCGACAATACATTTTGAAATACAGCAACAATTAAAGAAAAGGAATAGGCAGGCCTCTGCGGGAGGGGTAGCCGAAGGCTATTTGGAAAAACATTTCTCAGACAAAACGCTGATTTTTACTGATGGGTCAAAAGACCCTGATACTGGAAGAACAGGAGCTGCAGTTTTCATTCCACAATACAAGATACACATCAAGAAAAGAACCACAGACCATCTATCAGTATTCACAGTTGAGCTTGCAGCTATCATTTTAGGGTTGGAATGGATAGAAGGAAATAACCATAAAAATACACTAATAGCATCAGACAGTTGGGCAGCACTTACAAGCATCAAAACCATGAAGTCATGTAGGCAAGATCTCATTCTCAAAATACATAATCAACTGCACAGAATGAATAAGAGGGGATTAGCTGTTTGCTTCATCTGGGTTCCTGCCCATGTAGGGATAGAAGGGAATGAGGGAGTGGATATTCTGGCCAAACAATCACTCAGATCACACACTGTAGATATGGACATACCGTTATGTAGGGAAGAAGGTAAATCAATAATCAAGAAACATGTGGGTAAAGTGTGGCAAGAATATTGGGACATCCAAGACACGGGAAGACACCTTTACAACATACAGAAACACGTTGGGTTGGGAAGGAGGAGGGGCAGGAGCCGGAGGGAAGAAGCAGTGATCACACGACTTAGGATAGGGCACACAGGACTGAATAGTTCACTACACAGGATAGGAAAACACCCTGATGGCAGATGTGACCAATGTGGGCAGGATGAAAGTGTCCAGCATGTGTTGTTAGAATGTAGAGGGTATGAGGAGGAAAGGAGGACGCTAACAGCAGCGGCAGAGGAATCCAGGATGATATTAAGTGTTGGGAACCTGCTAGGAGCAGAGGCAGAAGCTATGCTCAAGCATCTTATGGCATATCTGATAAACACAGGCCTAATGGAGAGGATTTAAGTTCCCTATTTAGTTGTTTTGTTTCTTTATTTCTTTATTTTATTTTTTATTTTCTTTATTTTTCTTATTATTTATTTAGTTAATTATTATTTGTATTTATTTGGAATCCCAATTTACAGTCCCACACTCCAGTCCAGTAGGTGGCGGTAATGCACCTTTGTTGGTTTGCCAACCGCCAATAAACTCCATAGAAGAAGAAGAAGAAGACACACTAGAAGGTTGCTTGCAACCGCCATTAAACAAAAGAAGAAGAAAAAAAAGTATTTTCATTCTGTCTGACTGGCCTAACAGCTTCGTCATAACACATTTACGTTACGTTGGATTTTCACTTTATATTCGGTTATGTTATCCGGTTCCTGGTCTTTTATTAGATTTATTTAACACACACGAGCATGTACCGTCCCGATCAGCCAGTTGGCGTTCCGCGGCCTTTTGGGGTACCTCAACATCACAACAGCCTGTACAATGCCGGGGCTCCTTGTCTGCCTCCGATACATTTTCCTCCTGCACCGTGTGGAACATTTTCGTCCTCGCCGATGCCGGGCAATCAATTTCTACTCAACAGCCCTCCAGGACCTCATCCAGTCAATGTACGTTCACAACTCGTAAGCTAATGCTAGCAGCATAAGGCTGTAGAGCGGGGCTTTTTCTACTCAATTGTTTAGAGTAAATAGTTCCAAAAATCTTAGGACTTTGTAGCTGGTCTTCTTTTTTGTTTTTACTGAGCTTCTAAAGGTACATGGATGTTTTGCGAGAAAAGTATTGCAAGATCTCGCAAAACATTTTTTTCCCTCCATGTCCCTTTAGGGGCTCTGTAGTTTTTTACAGATCTATGTTGTGTTTTTTAATTCACCAATTGACTAACATAGTCTGTCATATGAAAATGCAGTGGTACCTCAACTTACCTCCACGACCAAGATCATTTAAAACAATCCTATGTCAAATCAGACCTGTGCATTGAAATAAATTTAATCCGTACTTGGTCCTCCCAAAACACCACCATTTTAATACGCATACGAATGTAGTATGTTTTTTCAAAAGAAAAACGAACTTTTAGGAAATAAATGTTGTTTGAAAAACTTTACAATAACATGCACTACAAACAACTGCAGTAGATGTATGAACTAATGTAATGTTGGTTATATTGTAAAAATATTGTTCAGTTTTTAACTTGCAAAGCAGACTTTAGTAGGTGTCTTCTAAAGTTAAAGTCCCAACGATAGTCACACACTTTGTGTGGTGAAATTATCTTTTGCATTTGACCCATCCCCATGTTCACCCCCTGGGAGGAGAGCAGTGAGCAGCAGTGGTGGCCGCACTCGGGAATCATTTTGGTGATTTAACCCCCATTTCCAACCCTTGATGCTGAGTGCCAAGCAGGGAGGCAATGGGTCCCATTTTTATCGTCTTTAGTATGACTCAGGGTTTGAACTCACAACCTTAGGGCGGACACTAACCACAAGGCCACTGAGCAGGTCTACAGGTGCTTCTCTCTCATGTAGCAATAGGAACTAGGAAAGTGTTCTGTATGTTGCACACCGATGTCTATGAGTGACGAACCGGAGAGGTCAGAGTTGACAGAAAGCGATATGTATGTTTGTGTACCAAAGGTAATGCTCGACTGTCCAGTTTTTTGAGTCAGGATACACCACAAACTGTAACGCGTCAAACAAAGCAGCGGCAGCAGCTCCATATTTTTATGGATACATGTACGTCTTTTGAACTTTTGTTGCTGCATGCTGCAGAGACTGGCTGCAGCTTGTGTATTGCGAACTGACAGTGTCGGGCTGACTTACCAGGTCGGCTACCGGGTAGAACATGTTTTTTAATCATTTATTTCTCTGTTTCTGTCCGCTTCTTCTCCTTCGCACTGTCTGTCTCAGTTCGGTGGTTGGAGGGCAGAATTGAGTACATATCTGGCTGTGGTCTGTGGACAAGTACTACCTCACCTGGTGACGGGGAGGCTCGTAACTCAATTTATGGCCGCAACTTATAGCATTAAACAAAGCTTGTATCTTGAAATACTCGTAATTTGATGTACTACTGTAGATGTACATTTGTGCAAGTCGACAATCCTCAATATGACAAGATTTAAAGGCTTTTTTGGGGGTGATTGTTGCGACCTCAAATGCCTGAATTTGTGGCAGTTTTTTCAAAAATTGTGAAGCTTATTTTTTTGATAACATTGCGATAGCATATAAAATTACCAATTGGTTATCAATGTTAAACTGTGACTTAATATCAATCAATCAATCAATCGATGTTTATTTATATAGCCCTAAATCACAAGTGTTTTAAAGGGATGCACAAGCCACAACGACATCCTCGGTACAGAACCCACATGAGGGCAAGGAAAAACTCACCCCAGTGGGACGTCGATGTGAATGACTATGAGAAACCTTGGAGAGGACCGCATATGTGGGTAACCCCCCCCCCCTCTATGGGAGACCGAAAGCAATGGATGTCGAGTGGGTCTGACATAATATTGTGAAAGTCCAGTCCATAGTGGATCCAACATATCAGCGAAAGTCCGGTCCATAGTGGATCCAACATAATAGTGAGAGTCTAGTCCATAGTGGGGCCAGCAGGGCAGAGATGTCCCCGACCGATGCACAGGCGAGCGGTCCACCCCGGGTCCCGGCTCTGGACAGCCAGCACTTCATCAATGGCCACCGGACCTGTGTAACTCCCCCTCCACAAGGGATAGGGGAGCAGAGGAGAAAAGAAAAGAAACGGCAGATCAACTGGTCTAAAAAGGGGGTATATCTCAAATTTAGAGCTGCTGCGATTTGTCGATTTAGTCGACGTCACCAACAATTTAAATACGTTGACGTCATGTACCTTGCGTCGAGAAAAGATGGCCGCACACGGCGAAAAAGATGCCACTGTGTTCCAAACGATCACCCACTGATATTGTTACGATACCTTCATGTGTTGTCCCGCTGATTATAATTGTGATTATAAATATAAAAGCAAAATCGTTGAGTGATCTTAAATGATTTAAAGTATTAGTATCAGTCATTAAATAATTAACTTCCCATAAACTAAGGTGATTTTATGGTTCATTTTTTAGATCATATAGTGAATTGCCCTCACCATAAATGAATAATACAATTTACATTTAATACATGTTATCGTATCAGCTGATCTCACTTATAGATACTCGCTATAGGAATTGGCAGCATAAAACCCTGATCAGAACACCCTGAGATGACACCGTAGAAAATGAGCCTTTTGAAGTGCTCTGTTAACTTCAAAGTAAAACTAACTTTTCAGACCAGCACACTGTAATGCACAAACACTTAAAAAGGCATCAAGGGCGATTCTCCAGGAAAGCAGAGGAAGTAAAACGACTCTTTAAAGTCATTTTCTTTTGTATTCCGTCCAAACATGCATTTAAATATTATGCATACAAGAATACTGTCGGTGTATTTTTAAGGAGTTCATAAAAATAGTTGCACTACTACACTAAAAAAAACAGTTTGTTACAAAAATAAATTAAATCTACATTTTAATCGAATAATAATCGATAAATTAATCGATTCAGGGAATAAAGGTTTGGTGCAGCCCAAGACAAATCAGGGCTCGCCGATAAAACGATAAAGATGTATATTTTGAAATAAGTTTTCCTAGTATAGTAAAATAGTATATATTATATATAATAGTATATATAATAGTAAAAAAATATATATTTTGATAATATTAATTAAAGGAGTAAGACTAGCCTGCTAAAGACAACTGCAGCAACATTAACACTCAGCACCATGCAGCACAGTGGTCATATGTGGCCAAAGTGAAAAAGAGGTCCCACTCTGTCACGAGACCTGGCCAAGGGAAATGTGTGATGTTAGCAGCTTTTCATAATGGTGATAAGACAAATTATATCCAACAAAAAGTGTTAAATGTTCATAATAGCGTAGACATGTCAGAAGTGAGTTTATATTTGTATAAGTATGTGTGTTGTCTTGTTTTTTTTATTTTGCGTATTATGCATCTATCTATTACACGATCTATGGAGAAATGTCGGCACCTCGGAATGTGTTTTGCTCAACATACTGTAAATCATTTGTGCATCAATATAGTGGTATATTACATATACAATGATGATATCCTATTCAAAATCAGAATGTTGTGTTAATCGCACGCACTTGTGCTGCTGGACCAAATGAAACAAACAGTCGGAAGTAAATAATGTCAAGTTTTGTCGCTAAATAAGGTCTAAAACGTGAGATAATGTTGCACATTGTACTATGCAAATTTGCGTCTCTGGAAATGCGTCTGATTTTGAGTAGCTCGCCAAAAGGTCGAAGCATAATTGCTGAAATGCTCAGTATTTGTATAATTGTTCAATCGGACATTCTGTCTCTTATCTATACCTTCCTGTTTCAGTCAAAATAGCTCTAATAGGGATGAATGTTGGTGACTAGAGATGTCTGATAATGGCTTTTTTGCCGATATTCCGATATTGTCCAACTCTTAATTACCGATTCCGATATCAACCGATACCGATATATACAGTCGTGGAATTAACACATTATTATGCCTGATTTTGTGATGCCCCGCTGGATGCATTAAACCAGGGGTCACCAACCTTTTTGAAACCAAGAGCTAATTCTTGGGTACTGATTAATGCGAAGGGCTACCAGTTTGATACACACTTAAATAAATTGCCAGAAATAGCCAATTTGCTCAATTTACCTTTAACCCTATGTTATTATTAATAATTAATGATATTTACACTTAATTGGACGGTTTAAAAGAGGAGAAAACACGAAAAAAATGATAATTAAATTTTTAAACATAGTTTATCTTCAATTTCGACTCTTTAAAATTCAAAATTCAACCGAAAAAAAGAAGAGGAAAACTAGCTAATTCGAATCTTTTTGAAAAAATTAAAAAATATATTTATGGAACATCATTAGTAATTTTTCCTGATTAAGATTAATTTTAGAATTTTGATGACATGTTTTAAATAGGTTAAAATCCAATCTACACTTTGTTAGAATATATAACAAATTGGACCAAGCTATATTTCTAACAAAGACAAATCATTATTTCTTCTAGATTTTCCAGAACAAAAAATTTAAACGAAATTCAAAAGACTTTGAAATAAGATTTAAATTTGATTCTATAGATTTTCTAGATTTGCCAGAATAATTTTTTTTTAAAATTTAATCATAAGTTTGAAGAAATATTTCACAAATATTCTTCGTCGAAAAAACAGAAGCTAAAATGAAGAATTAAATTAAAATGTATTTATTATTCTTTACAATAAAACAAATAAATGTACTTGAACATTGATTTAAATTGTCAGGAAAGAAGAGGAAGGAATTTAAAAGGTAAAAAGGTATATGTGTTTAAAAATCCTAAAATTATTTTTAAGGTTGTATTTTTTCTCTAAAATTGTCTTTCTGAAAGTTATAAGAAGCAAAGTAAAAAAAATAATGAATTTATTTAAACAAGTGAAGACCAAGTCTTTGAAATATTTTCTTGGATTTTCAAATTCTATTTGAGTTTTGTCTCTCTTAGAATTAAAAATGTCAGGCAAAGCGAGACCAGCTTGCTAGTAAATAAATACAATTTAAAAAATAGAGGCAGCTCACTGGTAAGTGCTGCTATTTGAGCTATTTTTAGAACAGGCCAGCAGGCTACTCATCTGGTCTTTACGGGCTACCTGGTGCCCGCGGGCACCGCGTTGGTGACCCCTGCATTAAACAATGTAACAAGGTTTTCCAAAATAAATCAACTCAAGTTATGGAAAAAAAATGCCAACATGGCACTGCCATATTTATTATTGAAGTCACAAAGTGCATTATTTTTTTGAACATGCCTCAAAACAGCAGCTTGGAATTTGGGACATGCTCTCCCTGAGAGAGCATGAGGAGGTTGAGGTGGACAGGGTTGAGGTGGGGGGTTAGGAGGTAGCGGGGGGTGTATATTGTAGCGTCCCGGAAGAGTTAGTGTTGCAAGGGGTTCTGGGTATTTGTTCTGTTGTGTTTATGTTGTGTTACGGTGCGGATGTTCTCCCGAAATGTGTTTGTCATTCTTGTTTGGTGTGGGTTCACAGTGTGGCGCATATTTCTAACAGTGTTAAAGTTGCTTATACGGCCACCCTCAGTGTGACCTGTATGGCTGTTGACCAAGTATGCATTGTGTGTGTGAAAAGCTGTAGATATTATGTGATTGGGCCGGCACGCAAAGGCAGTCCTTTTAAGGTTTATTGGCGCTCTGTACTTCTCCCTAAGTCTGTGTACCACTCCGTACAGCGGCGTTTTGAAAAGTCATACATTTTACTTTTTGAAACCGATACAGATAATTTCCAATATTAGATTTTAATGCATTTATCGGCCGATAATATCGGCAGTCCGATATTATCTGACATTTCTATTGGAGAACCTCCTCTACATGATAAGACTACTCTGCTATTTTGAAGGACCTACTGCTAAAAACCTGAATCAAAGATTCAAAGACATATTGAATACAGTCAAGATAACAGGGTTAGCAGTGACCAAGTGTGAAAAGTCAAGCTCTTTAAAAAAATTATTGTAATTTTGTCCCGTGCGTGGAAAGACAATAGTGGCTAATACCTGCTTAAAATAAATACATTTTATTTTTGCTATATGCCATATGCTATAAAAGCTGTGGGCTGAAAATGGACACGCTCTATGGGCCGCAATGCGCCACGTTAAGTTACATTAAGGGGAAACCCTGAATACAAATCACAATAGTATTTTTTCTCAAAATTATATACACACTCATATGTCACTTGTCTTTTTTCCTATATTTTATAAAACATATACTGTATTTTATATATAAAAATTACAAGACAATTGAAAAACAAAACAAAAAAATATTGTTAGTGCCAGCCAGCCTTTCTTTTCAACCGTGAATACCAAATTCATGTTGACGCATATGAATTTAGAGATGGCATCTGTAATTTCTCTTTGTCTGCAGGATTGCTTGTCATAAACTCAACTCAGTTAGGCTTGTTTGGTGTATTTTTCTTTTCATCACCTCGTGGTTTTGAGGTAATGGGAGTATTTTGTCACATTTTGACACTGTATGTGTTGTTCTTCATGCCATGTCTTCAAGTGATAAAAAAATAATAGACGTCTTCAAGTCTCTCAGAACTTGTTGGCGACATGTTTTAAAGATTACCCTTCCTCTGTTTGATGTTTTAAATCTTTCCTCATTTCGGCACCAATACCTCTTCGGGTTTTGTTGTTTTATCTTCCATTGTGGTCTCCGCTTTTGCAGTGCTGTTTACATCCGTACTCCTGCCTGCTCTAGCCCTAAAGTTCTGTCAAGTGATTTAAAAATGCTACCAGAAAGTAGCATTGTTGCTGCAGTTACATTTGCCGCAGCCCAGACGTAAAATTACTATATAAAAAATAAAGAATTACTTTTACATTGCCCAATAGACATTTTATGATGCATTCATACTGTAACGACTTGCTGGTGGTAATGCTTCATGTTCCTGTGGTTTTCATTTGATGTTCATTTTTCCCCATGGTTGCAAACACACCATCTGTGCCTGAAACCAGATTGGCGGAGAATGAGTAAGTGTTGTTTTGTGTCTCAGAAAGCACAGAGACGAAAGTGTTTGTACGGAGGTAAAAACTGTTGGATTTGGGCCGGTTGTTGTTATACGATTGACAATAAAAGTAAAAAAAAATGTCTTTTTGTGACTTCTTCTGGAGCCTACAATACATTGTGTTACTTTAATTAGTTTTCATGTAAAAAAAAAAAAAGAATTAATTTTCAAGGTGTGGCGGCTAGGATTTCTGCGCCTTGTTTAGTGACATAAGGTTACATACTGTATTGTAATATCGCACTGCACTACTTAAGTTTCTTGTTGGCACTATTGCGAGTCATGAGTACTGCTATCCGAAGGCTGCACTGTATTTGTTTACTGAGTAGAGGCATGTTGTGTGAGAAATCGGTACACTTCTACACTGAACCAAATGTTCCGCATCAAAAACTCCCATTACGAATGAAAGTACCATTTTCTCTTAATTTTACATGGTAATTGATATAGTATAAACATTGCTTAAGTATCACCATTCATGCATTGTGAATATTCTCAGCCCCACTGTAGCAGCTTCCCCATGGACCCTAATACAGCGATTTCTGCAGGAGGCAGCCAGCCGCTTGCCTCTCCAGCGCCATGGAATCTCCCTCCTGCCAAACATCGACCAGACAACAGGTATGTGTTAATACGCGTTTGATTTAAGTCCAATTTGGAACATTCTTAATGATATTCTTCTTGATTTTGCTGTTGATTGGTTGCATCTTTTCAGTGACCATGCTGGTGAAGAGTTCTTGAGATGTATTGCCCAAAATAAACCTTTTCCCGACTACCTTAAAGGAAACATGGCCTGCAACCTGGCGGATGCGTTAAAGTCGGCAAATGTCCTAAAAGAGGCTGTCAAATCAGATCGTGTTTATCAGAAGCATTTGACCAGAAGCAAAAGTCGGAGCAGAAGTCGAAGCCATGGCCGTAGCCGTGGAAGATCTCGATGCAAGAGTCGTGGACGAAGCCGAAGCAAAGGAAGGAGTAAAAGTTGTGTTCGTGGTAAAAGTCGTGCAAGAAGCAAAAGCAGAGTTCGAAGCCGAAGCCGAAGCAAGAAAAATCGCACAAGGAGCAAAAGCAGACATAGGCGTTCGACATCACAAAGTAGCAGTAGCAGCAAGAGACAGCATGGCAAAGACAACAAACAGGAAAGGAGTCCCAAGCACAGCAATGGTGGTGCTAGTTGTAGTAGTAGTCTCCAAAGCAATAGTTTGTTGGACGGACTAAAACTGGTCATGAACAACAAAGACCTGGAAGAGCGGCTGCCCACTCTCAAAGATGCAGTCCTCACAATTCAGGTACATACTGTCTTTCTTTTGTTTATTTTACATTTGTAGTTTCATCTGTTATACAGGCCACACCCAGAGTCACATGCTTTTTCACTATGTATGCCTATACAATGCTACCATGCTTTTACCTACTAATCCTTTCCAAACAAAACCGAATCATGAGAAATCCGAAGCAAGTTTTCCCATCATAAATATTGAAAAAAAAATAAAGACCTCAAAATATATTATAAAAAATGTTTATAGTATTTCATGCAAAAAGCAATGTGCAATGCATAGAAATGATGAATGAACTGTATACATGAACATTTAACATCGCTTTAACCGTTATTGAAGACTCCTGGCGATCAGGGGACACAGCTAGATATGGATGGTACGTTCTAGGGTTGTCCAGATAGCAATATTTTGGTACCGGTGGTACTTTTAGATACTTTTCAAAATAAAGAGGACCTTAAAAAAATGTAATTTTTGGCTTAATTTTAACAAAACAATCTTGCGATACATTAAACATATGGTTGTTATTGCGCTCAAAGAATAATTTAAGAAAGATTAAAATAAAAATTAAAAAGCATTAAACACTTTGGGCTTTTCTTGTTGCACTAAAAGAACAATTTACAAGTGCCGTATTTTTCGGATCATAAATCGCATTTTTTTTCATAGTTTGGCCGTGGGTGCGACATATACTCCGGAGCGACTTATGTGTGAAAATATTAACACATTACCATAAAATATCAAATCAAAATATTTATCTAATTCACGGAAGAGACGAAGCAAATGTCAGCAATCGTCACACACACGTCAACCAATAAGAATTTGGTGGGGGAGGGTCATTGCAGAAGTGCATTGTGGATCATGGAATGCTAACTGCTATATGCTATATGCTGCCGTAGCTATTAAAATGGATAATTTAAAAAAAACTGAGAAGGGCCGAACAAAAATGGCACCGAAAAGGAAATCATATACTGCAGATTACAAGCTGAACGTAGTGAAATATGCAGCAGAAAACGGCGATCGAGCAGCAGAAAGAAAGGACGCTAGCGGCGCATACCAGGAGCGACAACGAGGAAGAAGATTTCATCGGATTTAGCGATCAGGAGTGACAGATTGTTTGGTAAACGTATGGCATGTTCTATATGTTATAGTTATTTGAATGACTCTTACCATAATATGTTACGTTAACATACCAGGCACATTCTCAGTTGGTTATTTATGCGTTTTTATAACGTACACTTATTCAGCCTGTTGTTCACCATTCTTTATTTATTTTAAATTGCCTTTCAAATGTCTATTTGTCACATAAATTTCAAATAAATTTCCCCCAAAAATGTGACTTATACTCGAGTGCGACGTATATATGTTTTTTTCCTTCTTTATTATGCATTTTCGGCCGGTGCGATGTATACTCTGGAGCGATTTATAATCGGAAAAATACGGTGTATATATTACATATAGCCTGCCATAATCTATCATTAGGTTAGAAAAGAATATGAAGCTTTACTGACATTATATTAAATGCTTCATGGTTGCCACTCTTGGTCTGTGCATTAGGAAAAATACAATCATTAGTAAATACTAAAAACAATACTATGGCTGATACTACACAGATAAGACATGTAATAGGTAAAACACACATTTTTAAAATTAAAACACAAATTGTATGAATTTGTTACAAAATTCAGTCATTTCACTTTCTTTAGTTTGCGCTACATGGGCGGTTTTAACTGCTAATATTTGGCTACAAGCCACAGCTGTGTGCCTGTCTACATATCTGTATGGGCACAACAGGGGAGATAAAACTCATTTTGCAAGTCTTGATTGTTATTTAAATGTTTACCCAAGTTTGAAGCGCAAGTGGTAATACGGTCTTTCCACCTTTGGCGAGGCATGTTTTGAAGCATAGCTTTCAGCGTGGCGCTTCCGTGTTAAAAGGGTCACCTTGATCGATAGTTTTGAAGCCCAAATACCTCCATCTATATTGCGCTTCACGCACCCTCTTTATTAACCAGAACAATTGCCTATATTTGCCATTTTTCTTCTCCATGCTGTTTCTTCTTGTGCTCTCTGTGAGTGTGCGTGTGCTGATACACTAAGCATGCTCCTCAGCTCTGTACGTCTTCGCCGCACGACAGCATGCGGATGAAAAAAAAGCACTGGTGTTTTTCAACAGCAGTATAGTACCGTTTTCAATTCATTACTACTGCGGTATTTTATTAGTACCGGTATACCATACAACTTTAGTACGTTCACAATTGAATCGGTGCAGTACCAATTCCCGGTACCTGGAATTCAATAACGGAACGCTACTGTACCAATTTACATATATATACATATACATATATATGTTTATGTGTGTGTGTATATATATATATATATATATATATATATATATACGGCAGCACGGTGGCGCAGGGGTTAGTGCATGTGCCTCACAATACGAAGGTCCTGAGTAGTCCTGAGTTATATATATATATATCAATTAATCAATCAATCGATGTTTATTTATATAGCCCTAAATCACAAGTGTCTCAAAGGGCTGTACAAGCCACAACGACATCCTCGGTACAGAGCCCACATACGGGCAAGGAAAACTCACCCCAGTGGGACGTCAATGTGAATGACTATGAGAAACCTTGGAGAGGACCGCATATGTGGGTAACCCCCCCCCCCCCCCCCCTAGGGGAGACCGAAAGCAATGGATGTCGAGTGGGTCTGACATAATATTGTGAAAGTCCAACACATCAGCGAAAGTCCAGTCCATAGTGGGGCCAGCAGGAACCATCCCGAGCGGAGACGGGTCAGCAGCGTAGAGATGTCCCCATCCGATGGACAGGCTAGCGGTCCACCCCGGGTTGGGAGCAGAGTAGAAAAGAAAAGAAAAGAAACGGCAGATCAACTGGTCTAAAAAGGGAGTCTATTTAAAGGCTAGAGTATACAAATGAGTTTTAAGATGAGACTTAAATGCTTCTACTGAGGTAGCATCTCTAACTTTTACCGGGAGGGCATTCCATAGTATTGGAGCCCGAATAGAAAACGCTCTATAGCCCGCAGACTTTTTTTGGGCTCTGGGAATCACTAAGAAGCCGGAGTTCTTTGAACGCAGATTTCTTGCCGGGACATATGGTACAATACAATCGGCAAGATAGGCAGGAGCTTGACCGTGTAGTATTTTATACGTAAGTAGTAAAACCTTAAAGTCGCATCTTAGGTGCACAGGAAGCCAGTGCAAGTGAGCCAGTATAGGCGTAATATGATCAAACTTTCTTGTTTTTGTCAAAAGTCTAGCAGCCGCATTTTGTACCATCTGTAATCTTTTAATGCTAGACATAGGGAGGCCCGAAAATAAAACGTTACAGTAATCGAGACGAGATGTAACGAACGCATGGATAATGATCCCAGCATCGCTTATGGACAAAATGGAACGAATTTTAGCGATATTACGGAGATGAAAGAAGGCCGTTTTAGTAACACTCTTAATGTGTGACTCAAACGAAAGAGTTGGGTCGAAGATAATACCCAGATTCTTTACTGCGTCACCTTGTTTAATTGTTTGGTTGTCAAATGTTAAGGTGGTATTATTAAATAGATGTCGGTGTTGAGCAGGACCGATAATCAGCATTTCCGTTTTCTTAGCGTTGAGTTGCAAAAAGTTAGCGGACATCCATTGTTTAATTTCATTAAGACACGCCTCCAGCTGACTACAATCCAGCGTGTTGGTCAGCTTTATGGGCATGTAGAGTTGAGTGTCATCAGCATAACAGTGAAAGCTAACACCGTACTTGCGTATGATGTCACCTAGCGGCAGCATGTAAATACTAAAGAGTGCAGGGCCAAGAACCGAACCCTGGGGAACTCCGCACGTTACCTTAACATAGTCCGAGGTCACATTGTTATGGGAGACACACTGCATCCTGTCAGTAAGATAAGAGTTAAACCAAGACAACGCTAAGTCTGACATCCCAATACGCGTTTTGATACGCTCTAATAAAATATTATGATCAACAGTATCGAAAGCGGCGCTAAGATCAAGAAGCAGCAACATAGATGACGCATCAGAATCCATCGTTAGCAATAGATCATTAGTCATTTTTGCGAGGGCTGTCTCCGTAGAGTGATTTGCCCTGAAACCGGATTGAAAAGGTTCACAGAGATTGTTAGACGCTAAGTGTTCATTTAGCTGCTGTGCGACAATTTTTTCGAGGATTTTCGAGATAAATGGAAGGTGGGACACCGGCCGGTAGTTTACCATGAGGTCGGGATCGAGGTTAGGTCTTTTGTATAGAGGATGAATAACCGCTTTTTTTAATGCTAGGGGAACAGTGCCAGAGGAAAGTGATAAGTTTATAATATTTAACACTGATGGACCCAATAATACAAAAAGCTCCTTGATAAGTTTCCCAGGAATTGGGTCAAGTAAACATGTTGTTTGTTTTGTCCCATTTACACATTTTAACAATTCCTCCAATGTTATTTCATCAAAGAGAGAGAAACTATTTTGGAGGGCAGTGTCCGTCGTATATACAGTCGTATCTGTGTTACTAGAACCCAGTTGTAGCTGAGATGCATTGTCTTTAATCTCTTTTTAATGACTTCAATTTTCTTATTAAAGAAATTCATAAAGTCATCTGCTGAGTGGGTGGAGCTACTGGGAGGAGTCCCTTGTTGGGTTAGCAATGCTACTGTACTAAACAAAAATTTAGGATAATTTTTGTTGAGGTGGATGAGATTTGAGTAATATTTAGCTTTAGCTGAGGTAAGCATGCGTTTATAAGTTATTAAACTATCACTCCATGCTTGATGGAAAACCTCAAGTTTAGTCGCACGCCATTTGCGTTCCAGCTTTCTACATGATAATTTCTGGGCTTTAGTTTCTTCTGTAAACCATGGGGTACGCCTTTTAGGGGCCCTTTTTAGCTTTAGCGGTGCTACACTATCAATGGTGGGGCATCGTTAAAGTTGTTAGTGAGGTTATCAATAGAGCGCACATAATTTGGGAATGGTGCCATTACCGAAGGCAGTAGGTCAGTAAGAGTCGTCGTTGTGGCAGCATTAATGTTGCGGCTGCTATAGTAGTTATTATTATTATTATTAGTTTGTTGACAATGAGTCAGAACTTCGAATTTTATAAGGTAATGATCGGACATTACTTTAGTGTACGGGAGTATCGTAACTTTAGAGGTGGTGACACCCCTGACAAGCACTAGATCTATCGTATTACCGTTGCGATGCGTGGGTTCATTTATTATTTGTGTAAGACCACAGCTATCAATTATAGTCTGGAGCGCCACGCATGGAGGGTCCGATGGGCTATTCATATGGATATTAAAGTCCCCCATTATGATTATATTGTCGGCGTGCGTCACTAGATCAGCAACAAACTCTGAGAATTCACTGATGAAGTCCGAATAGGGCCCAGGGGGGCGGTAGATAACAGCCAGGTGGAGAGGCAGCGGTGTGACAAACCTCATAGTGAGCACCTCAAACGAGTTATATTTATTATTTAGGTTAGGTGTAAAATTATAGTTTTCATTGTATATTAGTGCGACACCCCCTCCCCTTTTAAGAGGACGGGCAACATGCGCATTGGTATAGTTAGGAGGAGATGCCTCATTTAGCGCAAAAAAATCGTCTGGTTTGAGCCAGGTCTCGGCGAGACCAACGATGTCAAGTTTGTTGTCTCTAATGACCTCAGTAACTAATAACGTTTTGGAAGATAATGATCTTATGTTTAAAAAGCCCATATTATAGGTAGTGGGCTGTTTTGAGGATTGTTTGTTGAAATTATCCGAAGTAGCAATATTAATAATGTTGCGTTTATTATGCGTAGTGCACTTTAAATAGTTTCGACCATTTCTAGGACTTGATACAACGGGAATTTTAAGATTGTTTGCTTGATGCTGCGATAGACTGAACGCATCGTAGTTAGCCACCTCAGTACAATGTATGTCTGCCTCTGACACCGTCACAAAAGAAAAAACATTATGTGAGTTGTGTTTTATTCTAAGAGAATTGCTATGTGTGCAGGGATTATCCAGCCTGGCGCCGGCTAGTTCTAGTTTAAAAGACTTCTTACCCGGACACTCCACGCTTCTTTGGTTAGCTTTTCCCTTTGTTGTTAGCCCCGCTCGGCATCCCCGCTTCTGCTTCCGCTCACACCGCTTACGTCGTCTCCATTGGCGGTCACCGCTAGTACTTGACTCCGCTGCTACAAAGGCCGCTCGATGTAGCCCGCGAAGTATTCCCATGCTAGCGAGGAGGTCCACCGTACATGCATCTTTCAGTCTATAACGTCCCGATCCATCCACATCCAGAATTGTCTGTCGGTCGTATGTGATCACAGAGTGTTCACGCTTTGAGCCAGCCATGAAATTGACAGAAATGACGGGTGTTTTTTGCCAAATCGCTCTACACTCCCAAGAGCGTTTGAAAGCCGCTGCCTTTAGGGCGCCGCCATCTTGCCAAAATATATATATATATATAAAACATATTTAAAGCAGGGGTCGATCTTGCTTTGGCTTGTTGCTGAGACCTGGGATCTCTGGCTTGAAAAGGTTGGTGACCACTGTCTTAGATGAAGAGAGCAGTTATGATTTTGGTTTACAGAGTAAAGAACTAAAAACTAAGGTTTTGGGCATTGTTTTCTCTAACCGCATACCATCCATTTTCTACCGCTTGTCCCTTTTCGTGGTCGCGGGAAGTGCTGGACCCTATCCCAGCTGCACTTGGTTCAAATCAGTTTAAAAAATGCTGTTTCTCAGAAAAGTTAACAGTATAATAATGTAAATACTTCACAAACTGATGTTTGGCTTTGCTGACTTCAAAAATATTTTCTGGGTGACGGTTTAATATGTAGAAACTTGTCCAGTGTGTACACTGCTTTCCACTCGAGTGCATTTGGATAGGCTGCAGCCCCCCGCGACATCGAGTGAGACAAGTACTAAAGAACGCAGACTTTCTTACCTCCGCCAAAGAGGTTATGTTTTCGCCAGGGTTTGATTGTGTGTTTGTTAGCAACATAACTCAAACAATTATGGATAGATTCTACTGAATTTTTCAGGAAATGTAAAAAAAAACCAATTTCTCTAACTTATACGAACACACTTGACTTCCTGCTTATGGTGTCCAAAAGTGTGTGCCTTTAAGGACAAAAGTATGTGTTTGCATCTGGGCAAGAGGCCTACATTTAGAGAAGTATGGGTTTATTAAGTATCCATGTTTGTGTGGCCATGGCCTAAAACAGCAACACTTATTTTTTTGTATCAGTTTCCTGTGTAGTGTTAGCATCAATCAAAGATGTAGTGAAAAAAACACATTGACCTTTGACTATATAATTAGGCAAATGTGCTGCATGTGTTAAAGAAAATGTTTTCTATTTACAGGCCTCTGATAAACGCCTAGAAATGCAACATCCCAAAATGGAGACTTCAACGTCGTCTGAAATTGAGAGCATGGTCCTGCCTCATGACAGAGTAGGCAGTGACTTCTCTTGGCTTCAGCCCCAAAGTCAGATGACGACAAGAGCTGATGAATATGAAGACGAGGAGTCTTTCTTGTATGGGAATGAAGACGCAACAGACAAAATGTTTGCCACTTTCCCAACTGGAGACTTGGTCAAACCAGACTGTGACAAAAAGAAGAGCTGCAATCTGGGCAGCCAGCAGCATCTCAGTAATAAATCAGATTTCAGTATTTCGGGTGGTCAGCTATATTCGAGCCAAGCCTTTCCTTCTCTGGACAACAAAGAATGTGAGAAGCTAAAAAATATATTAAAAGGTTTGCGCAAAACACAAAGTAGTAATTCAACGGAAAAGACAGCCTGCCACAGTGAAGGAAAACCGTTGATTTCTGCGCAAACTCTCAGTTCAGTCCCATTGGTCGCTCCCTCAGGATTACCACCTCAGCACAAACACAATATACGCCAAGCTTTGGTTTCTTTACAGTCACTCATTAAAGGTGAGAGGATTTATGAAAACAGTTACTCAACTTATTCATTGGTACCAACCTCATGTACTTTATACAATCGAAAAAAGAACAGGCTAAAGTTTGACTAGGAATGTTGTTTTATACTTCGGATATTGTTTATGGAGAATGTGCTTTCTTCGTTCAGATGAAATTATAAATATTTTTTTTATTTTTCTCGTTGATTTTTGACTTTTTTTCCTCAGTTCTCCAGTTTGTGAAGGATACATTTTTGTGCCGTCTGGCCATGTAGGTGGACTAAATCTGTTAAAGACTGTTGCCACCTGATTCTTTATACTTGCCTAATTATGATTTTTATTGTTGACTTAGAAGATTTTGTGTTTACCTTTCTAGTAACCAAAGAGAAACGGGAAAAGAGCGAAGGGGTTGGAATATCTCAGTCATCCTGCACTCAACACAAGGTACAGGATTTTTTACACCTTGACGATAATCGGTCACTAAAAATAACCCTCGGGCTTAACAGTACCTTTCTTTAAAAAAAAAAAAGAGAGAAACAAATACTGCCTGTTTGCACACAACCGAACAGGTGCACTAAACAATGCAACTTTATATTGGTGGTTTGATCTAACTTGTCACCTTCTTTTTTCAGTCTGATGAGGAAACCAAAAGGAACAAAGTGAAACAAAGCAAAATACATCAAGTTGAAGTGTTGACGAAAGAAGTTGGGACATTGTTCAAAGAGGACGGTAAAGTATTTTTTAAAGGTCTACTCTTTAGCACTTTATCAAATTGATTCATGTCATTCAGTCCCTCCTTGGTTTGTCTTGTTTCTTTGCTGCAGGATTTGGTTTCCTTTCACCAGTGATTGGTTTTTACTGCCAGATATGTGAGGAGTTCATCGGCGATTTGAATGGTGCTGAAAGTCACGCAGCCGCCCACTGCCAACGAAACATCGGCCGTGTGAGTCCCTTTACCGTCGCAATTAGGGGTGTCTTGATACGTTTTCACTTTCAATACTATACCGATATTGCAGCATTAATGGATTTTTTGCCCATATGTGATCGGTATCTATTTTTTTATGTCAGTATGAGCAGTCCAATTCAGTCATTTGTTTTTCAAATCCAACCCAGGTCTCTTTTGTATGTGAATTAGGGATGTCACGGTATGAAAATGTCTTATCACGGTTATCATTATTATCGCTGTATTTTTGAATGTGCTCAAAATTTTCAAAAAAAATGTATATTGAAATCAATCATTAACCAAGTTTTATTTAAAAAACACAACACATTCAAAATGATTTATTTTGCAGGAGAAACATTATTGTAGATAAAAACACTGTTTCATGGACCTCAAGTAGAAATTGAATATGCATATAGAATAGAATAGAATAGAATAGAAAAGAAAGTACTTTATTGATCCCTGGGGGAAATTCAGCACCACAGTTCGCTCACAATAGACAAAAATAATAATAAATAATATAATATATATAATATATTATATAATATATAAATAATATAAATATATTCTACATATACTACATATACTATACATTTAAGTGCAGTCAAGAAGGAACATATGCGTTATACAGTCTGATGGCTGTTGGTATGAAGGATCTCCTGTGTCGTTCCGTGTTGCATTTTGGGAGTCTGAGCCTTCCACTGAACGTGCTCATTCTCCCCGCAAGGTCCGAGTGTAGTGGGTGGGAGGTGTTGTCCATAATGGCTAGGAGTTTTGCTAGACTTCTCCTCTCTGACACCACCGCCAGAGTGTAGCTCCGCTCCCACCACGTTACTGGCCTTCTCTACCAACTTGTCCAGTCTGTTTGCGTCCCTCACTCTCAGCCCGCTGCCCCAGCAGGCCACGGCGTACAAGAAGGCGCCCGCCACCACCGACTCGTAGAACATCTTCAACATCTTTGTACAGACGTTGAAGGATCCTAGCCTCCTGAGGAAGTAGAGGCGGCTCTGTCCATTCTTGTAGAGTGCCTCAGCGTGTTTTGACCCATTCAGCTTGTTGTCGATGTGTACTCCCAGGTATTTATAATCCTCAACCATGTCCACATCGACCCCCCTGATGGAAGCAGGTGTCGCCGGAGTACTTCTCCTCCTTCCCAGGTCCACAACCAGCTCCTTGGTCTTCATCACATTAAGCTGGAGGTGGTTCTTTCCACACCATGTGACAAAGTCCTCCACCAGTGCCCTGTATTCCTCCTCATCACCATCCTCAATACACTCCACTATCACGGAGTCATCAGAAAACTTCTGAAGGTGGCAGGACTCTGAGTGATAGTGGAAATCGGTGGTGTAGATGGTGAAGACGAAGGGCGAGAGGACTGTGCCCTGCGGGGCCCCGGTGTTGCTGACCAGCCTATCAGACACACAGTCCTGCAGTCGCACGTACTGTGGTCTGTCAGACAGGTAATCAACAACCCAGGACACCAAGGGGGCCTCCACCTGCATCGTCTCCAACTTCACACCCAGTAGCACAGGCCGTATGGTATTGAAAGCACTGGAGAAGTAAAAAAAACATGACCCTCACACTGCTCGCAGGCTTGTCTAGGTGGGTGTGGGCTCGGTTCAGCAGGTAGATGACTGCGTCCTCCACTCCCAGTCGGGGCTGGTAGGCGAATTGGAGTGGGTCCAGGTGGGGCTTGACTGTAGGGTGGAGTTGTTCCAGGACCAACCTCTCCATGGTCTTCATGATATGGGAGGTTAGAGCCACCGGCCTGTAGTCCTTCGACGTGCTAGGTCGCATGCACTTGGGGATGGGGACCACAGTGTGGGGACTTTCTGCAGCCTAAGGCTCATGTTGAAGATGTGCTGGAGCACACCACACAGCTGTGGGGCGCAGGCTTTGAATACCCTGGGGCTCACACCGTCAGGACCCACGGCCTTGCCTGTTTGTAGCTTATTTAGCTTTGCATTCACCTATTCTGCAGACAGACACACTGAGGGGGTCTCAGGTGATTGGGGGAGGGAGGGTTCATCAAGCTGAGGGTGAGGTGTTAAGTGGGGGGAGGTAGTCATTGGAGTTGGGGGGCTGTGAGGAGGGGAGGTGGGGATGGATCGGTTCGCTGAAGTTGTCAGGGGGCCAGCTGGCATGTCCCGGGGGGGGGGGGGGGGGGGGGCAAGAGCTTGTCGGAGCCACTGTGTCAAACCTGTTAAAGAACTGGTTTAGTTCATTGGCCCTCGCTTTGTCTCCGTCCACCCACCTACCCCCCGACAGTTTGAGGCTGGTGATGGTCTGCATACC
Organism: Entelurus aequoreus; assembly: GCF_033978785.1. NCBI lineage: Eukaryota > Metazoa > Chordata > Actinopteri > Syngnathiformes > Syngnathidae > Entelurus > Entelurus aequoreus. The sequence continues at coordinate 56,028,013 of NC_084739.1, forward strand.
TCGCCAAACCGCCTTCATGTTGTTGTCCTTCAGCTTCCCTTCCACCTCCTGTAGTTCTCCTTGGCCTCCCTGAGTCTGGTCTTCAGCAGCCCCTGAACTCTTTTCACCTCCTCCCTGTTACCAGCATTGAATGCCCTCTTCTTCTCATTCAGTAGGGCTTTGATGTCCTTGGGCACCCACGGCTTGTTGTTTGGGTAGCAGGTGACCGTCCTTGATGGTACATTTGAGTCAACACAGAAGTTGATATAGTCTGTGATGCACTCTGTGAGCCCGTCAATGTTCTCTCCATGAGGCTCCATGAGCACCTGCCAGTCAGTTACCTCAAAACAGCAATGTAGTGTCTCTTGGACCCCTTCTGACCACCTTCTCACTGTTTTTTTGGTCACAGGCTGTCTTTTGATCAGAGGCACATAACAGGGGTTGAGGTAAACAAGGTTGTGGTCTGACCAGCCCAGCTCTGGTAGTGGTATGGAGCTATACGCATCCTTGATGTTTGCGTACAGCAGGTCCAGGATCTTATTTCCTCTGGTGTGGCAGCTGACATACTGAGTGAAGTTGGGTAGTGATTATTAACAGCAACAAAAGCATTATAAACAAAGTAATAGGGAAGAAAAAAATAACAATAACAACATAAATAACTACAATAAATGTGAAAATTGTGCAAGGTAGCAATTTATGGGCATAAAAGATTCAAAAATAAAAAACTATGTAAGAATTTTGAAAGGATGGCACCTGATGGCCATAAGACGTAACTGCACTTTGTGTCCATATGCCTCTTTGATCATGAGAAATTATTCAAACAGATAACAATGGTAGGTATGAAAAACACTAAACTATTTAATATTAATGTGGAGGGGGGCGTGGCCTGCGGGCCTGCCGCGGAACGGGGTGTGCCAGGACCGTCCTCAAAGACAGCGACAGGTGCGTAGATGGCCCAGGTGGGCCTTGTTATCTAATCACCTGTCGCCTTTATTAGCAGCAGCCGGGATGAGACACGTTGTTGGAGCTGGAGGGAGAGCGAGAGAGACGCAAAAGCAGAGAAAGCATTTGCTGGAAAGCAAAACACGTATACGTTGTCATGGAAATAAAAGAGTGTTGTAACTCTGATGCGGGCTCTCCTGGCAGTGTGTGGTAGTCTGCAGAACCTACTGGAGGGAAACCTCCACAATTAACATCTGGAATTGATTTATGAGTGGTAATTCTTTTTTTGCGTCACTTTGTGGCCACAATAATTTAATAAAGTTAAGTTCATGGCACAGTAAATTGAATGGTGCAGACATGTTTGTTACTGGACACTTTCTAATACACTTCTGTCTTGGAGACTTATGTAAATATAACGATTTGATACTGGTTTGTATTAACAAATGTGCTGTTTTAGACTGCAATGTTGTTCAATTAAGGACACTTGCTACAAATGCTGACTGGCCAACATGTACACATTCAGAGCGCTCCCTTCTAAGCTGCCACTCCCAACAAGTGGCCCTAGTACTGCTCGCTCAAAATGGAAAGAACACTGTACCTTAAGATTTGGTCCAGAAGCCGTGTGGCAATGGATGCATACTGTTGTACTACTAAAATGTCCTAAATGTTGGCAGGTCTGCAAATATCTAGCTTGCGTGCTTAACTGTTATATAGCTGCTAGCTTCTAGTAACCAGTGCAGTGCCGATACAGCCAGTAAGTGTGCCACACACTCCCTAAGGCGATAGTGATGAGGAGGAAGTTAACAATACTAAAACACATTTTTCATAGAAATGACTCATTAGGCTCTCACATTTTGTGTTGACAAAAGCGGTCGACCATGTATGTCAATGTCGACTTAAAGGGAAACTGCACTTTTTTGGGAATTTTGCCAATCATTCACAATCTGTACGAGAGACAAGAACACATGACTTTTTTTTTAGTATTTTAAATAAGCTTCGAAGATGCAGCTAATTGGAGTTAAGGCTGCAGCTAGCGATTATTTTTCTATCGATTAATCTATGGATTATTTTTTTCGATTAATCGGTTAATCTATAGATTATTTTTTCCGATTAATCTATAGATTATTTTTCCTTTTACCGATTATTTTTTTATTCAAAATGAAGATGAAAAAAATAAATGTAGGCCCGTTTTTTCAAAAGGCATGGCTTTTATTTACAAAAAAAAAGAATTATGGCCACTCAGTCAACATTGACAACAACATGACTAAATATTCTGTAACAATGTAAACATTTAAAACTTTTAACATTTAACAAAATTAAAAGTAGCTTTTTTGCTTTTTAATGTGCAAATATAAAAGTCAACATCCAGTGCAAATCTTAATATTCTGCAATAGTATAAGCATTTCAAAAGTAAAAGTATTGCTTATTTTGCTTTAAAATGTGCGAAAATAAAGATAAACATCCAATACAAAAAAGTGCAAAACGAAATATTCTGTAACAACAGTGTAAACATTTCAACAAAAGTGAAAGTATTGCTTGTTTGCTAAAATGTGCAAAAATAAAGATAAACATCCAATACAAAAAAGTGCCAATCTAAATATTCTGGAGCACTGTAAACATTAAGTATTGCTTTTAAAATGTGCAAAATAAACATCCAGTCCAACACAGTACACAATAACCAATTCTACTCATTCCAGTGAGTGACTAACAGTTGTAATGAAGAAAGGTTAGCATGTCTACATGTTTGGTTCTTTTCTTGTTTACAATATTCCCAGCAGCTGAAAATAGGCGCTCAGAAGGGGTCGATGTGGCTGGAACTGAGAGGTAATTAGCCTTCACCTCAAGCCAGGACTGCGAGTGAGCTGAGCTGCAGTTTATATTTCTAGAAGGTCAACGGGCTCATAGTGATGTTACTAGTAGTTGACTGGGAGGTGTTTATTATCATTTGGGGAGAGTCCGCTGCCTGATGCTCACCTGCTAAACACCTATCTGCTCCACGCTGAAGCGCTGACTACATGCGCTCTGAATACACACTGCTGATTGGCTGATAATGCTTTGTGTGTACCAATCAGATGGTTGTGTGGGTGGGACAATGCTGCGTGTGTACCAATCAGATGGTTGTATGGGTGGGACAATGCTGCGTGCTGAGACAGAGGCAGAGGAGCGAAGCAGCTTGGTAAGACTTTAGCAGCTAAAGTTAGCTTTAGCTTAGAAACTCGTTCGGTACACCCCCGTGCCGAACCGAAAGCCCCGTACCGAAACGGTTCAATACAAAACACGTACCGTTACACCCCTAGCAGATACAAATGACACATTCATGTTTTTGTGTAATGATGACAACGTATGCTCGCGCGGACGATTGACTAGTTGATGGTTTTCTTTTCAAATGTTCGTTCATAGCCGTTGTGCTGCTATGATAGGCCATTTCCGCTCGACACAACATTATTAGGCCGTTTATTGAAATACTCCCACACTTTTGACCACTTTTGGCATGCTTTTCCCCCCTCGCTCGCACCGCTCGCATCGTCTGCTTTGATCGTCTGCTTTGCGGTCCGCCATGACGGTAGTGTGACGTAAATATGCGACGCGTCGATGCACAAAAACGGCGTTGACGTATTTACGTAACCGATGACGTCGACTACGTCGACGCGTCGTTTCAGCCTTAGTTGGAGTCACTGTTGTAACCTTCAAAGCCCTCTAAAACAACTTCAAAACCCTCCATCAATGTTTTGTATACACACTGCAAGTCTATATATAATATACTAACAGGCACGTTCATAACAATATGTACAATGTTCTCTGTATTTTGGTCATTTTAATCATTGCAGTAACGGATTTCTTCCGCACATTTATTTCCGTTTCCATAGCAGCGCCCGTTCGACTTCTGGCAACAACTGTGTGTCTCACTTCTGGAAACATACGCGAGTGTTTTTTCTTACCATGGCAGATTTAGTAACAGAAAAAGAAGACCACTATTTTTGGTCAAATGAGGATTCACAACCTTATCGTTTTTGAAGCTTAATATACTGATGATGAACTGCTGCTTATAGAAAGAAGCCAGCACGAAGGAAGGGTGTAATGTTGGAGCAGACGGAAGCCGAGAGAGTGAAGTTGGCTTGACTCGAAGCTGTAAATGTGGAACTTAAAGCCAAGCTATTTCGACATAAATGAAGTGCTTACCCAAATAAACCGGAAAAACATACCCAGCTTGACCAAACGTACAACTGTGCTTCGAATGAGTCACACTTTAAATATTTATCATGATACGCGCAGCATATCATGCGGTTTATTACAACTACAGTACATACGCTCTTACAATAACAATGTTGCTAGAGCTTGGTTATTATACAGCTTACAGCTTTGAATGCATTTTTAAAGTGATTTTGAGGTAGAATTTATTGCCCCCATTAGCTGCATTGCTAGCTACCAGGACCAAGCTGATTTTAGTTAGAACTTTTGTCTTCTTGTCTCTCATAATGATTGTGAACGATACTCAAAATTCCCCCCCAAAAAGTGCAGTTCCCCTTTAAGAGAAACTATTTTTAGTAATAAGAACACAGTGGACCAAGACTTGATGAATTGGTCCACATAGACGAGTTGTCAACATAAAGTGTACAATACAATACAATACATTTATTTATTTATTATAATACGGAAACGATTTATAGTAGTAACCTTTAATTTTTTTGTTTGTGTCTTTTGGCAGAAAACGCAGGCGAATAAACATAGCGAAGATGCTAAACAGCACTTAAGTCTGAAAGACAACAAGGGCCACAGTGGTACTGAAAGAGGAGACAAAGGGAAGGACAGAATCAAACAGGAGGATGATTACATTGCTCACAGGCATGAGCAGAAGAATCATATGTGGAAGGAGATCAAGAAAGAGAGGATGCTCATTACTGTCTCTCGTTGTGTTACATCTCCAAATGTAGAGGAGCAGAACAAGGATCAGCGTGTTGAAAGCCATGCCAAAGTTAGGGAGGACACAAGAAGTAAAGGAACATCCAATGAGAAAAAGCTAAAAGATGCAAAGGAAAAACATGAAAGTAGCGACGACAGCCACGACGACAAACGAAAGGTTTCGAAAGAAAAGTCACACAAAAAGAAAAAGGACAAAAAGAAGAAGAAAAAGAAGAATTAGTCGTAAGTCATGTGTCGTTGGTTTTATTATTCCTTTTATGAATTTCCAAGTTCCTTTTTATGTTAAAAATCAGCAACTTGTTTTTGTTGGCTTGTTTACTAGATTAGGAGATACATCAGCTGTGGGTATTGATTAGTCAGGTATGAAAGAGTGCAAGGCAAAGAGCTATCACTTTGATGTCTGAACTTCCCGTAAAAAGATTAATCATCATGTCTTAAGTTCGCCACACTCTGGTTAAAAGGGTTCGATGACAATTGTAATTACCAACAATAACCAACATTGTAACATAAGTCCAAAAAGACAAGAATAATCATAGGTCACCGGTAAACAACATAAACAGATCTCTGAGCTCAGTGTATCGTAAATTCAAATACTGTATATTTCTCCCTGTAAATAAACCGTTTTTCACAAGTTTTAGTGACCTGTGTTTCAGATTTTGCTATCCTTTGCTGAACCTTCCATGTATATATCATAAGACAAAATGTTTTATATTTTGAATTGTTTTGCCTTTGGTGTCCATATTGGGGTCATATCGTTTTTGAAAAGAAGATCAGTCGTGTGTGCTCAGTTCACTAATAAAAAAAGATAACATGTTATTTTCTTTTGCAGTGCTCTGCTGCTAATAACACTCGCATGTTTTTTCATATGTCAACCTGGACTTTTCATTATGGCAATTTTTTCAGTTATGTTTTTGTTCATATCTGGTGACAATCAACAAACTCCACAAAGATTTCAAAGAACGCTGTCATATACAATAAACAAAGGTACCTGTAGATTACAAACAAGTTTGTTTTACGATCAAACTTATTTACCAGCGAGCAGTCAACCTCTCAACTATCTAGGCAGGACCCTGTGGGTGGTCACGGCAAGGTGTGAGAGGCAGGCGTTTATTTTAGTATGTTTCTTTATTAAAAAATTAAAATTAATACAATACACAAACCTCCTTAAAATGGGGAAAGACGAGGAAACAATGTACCCCCAAAAAGACCCTAAATAGGCCCCATAGTATCCAAAAACAGACCACCTTCCCTGTGAGTCCCAGAGAACCCTTAATAGGATGCACACACAAATTCCTAGCAAAAAGTCAAGTGAACAACACAGCAACATTTTCAGTCCTTGCCTGTGGAAATGGTTCCAACATGTATTTCAAAAGAAAGTATTACAGTTCTTGGGATAGTCCCGTCATACAGGGAAAAAATGCAGAGAAAGGTTGCTGCTCATTTGAATCTGTCGCTCTCATTGAGTGAAGTAGAGTCAACACGATCAGGTCTGCAGTGACCACTTGGTCAATGTCTGTATGAATTTAAAATGTTTACGATTTATTTACTTTTCTTATCCTCAATACACTGTAGTACTTTGGGATGCGTGTTTAATTGGTTTTGTGATGCAGCTTATACCTTGAAAGATGTGTATTGTTAAACCGCGTCGCCCATTGAAATGAATTAAAATCTATTTAATTGGTGCTTGGCCCTTCCAAAACATCACAATTTTAACATGTAACATGCCTTTTAGAATTAAAAATAACATTTTAGATAAGACATATTGTATGAAAAACAATACAATAGAATGTACTGCAAACAACTGTAGTTTTGTTGTAATATAATAATGTACAGCAATTGCGTTGGACAGTCCGGCTGCTTTGGAATACACACTATCAGCAGCTTCTTGATATTTTAATGGATAAATGTCCGTTGTTTAGAATTTTTTACCACGTTTTTGCTATTATTATATCCTTTATTGACTCATTCTGCCTCATTATGGTGCCAATCAGTGACGTGCGGTGAGGTTCATGGCTGGTGAGGCACTGACTTCATCACAGTCAGATTTACAAACATATGAACCCTAAAGAGTATCTTATTCACCATTTGATTGGCAGCAGTTAACGGATTATGTTTAAAAGCTCATACCAGCATTCTTCCCTGCTTGGCACTCAGCATCAAGGGTTGGAATTGGGGATTAAATCACCAAAAATTATTCCCGGGCGCGGCGCCGCTGCTTCCCACTGCTCCCCTCACCTCCCAGGGGGTGAACAAGGAGATGGGTCAAATGCAGAGGACAAATTTCACCACACCTAGTGTGTGTGTGACAATCATTGGTACTTTAACTTAACTTTAACTTTACACATACAAACTGTAGTACACAAAAAAGCATATTTAATAAAAAAACGTTATTATGGTCTTACCTTTACTTATAAATGAAGTCCATACCCCGCTGTTGTGCTGGATTAATGCACTCCCGTCATAGAATGCACCCCCCGACGGGAGTGTTATATCAACTAAAGCCCACACTTAAACTTTCCACGTGCAAGATTTAATCTATTTAAAAAAGTTATTTAATAAGAAGCCAAAAAGTGCAAAAACAATAATGTTCGTGTTGGAGGAGTTGTGAATGAATGAAATATGAAATCCGTGCTGCAGTCTGCAGGTGTACCTAATGTTGTGGCCCTACGGTCATTCACAACTCCTCCAACATAAACATTATTGTTTTTGCACTTTTTGGCTTCTTATTAAATAACTTTTTTAAATAGTGTAACCGAGGGTTTATAAATGTCGCCTATACTGTATGAAACTACAAAATAATAAACACGGAGGCTCCAGTTTACACGAGGACCACTTTATTTACCTTCTTTCAAAAACCTCCGCTCCACTCCGTGTCATCACTTCCGCTCTTAGCGCCTTCAAAATAAGAGCGCAAGGCATATACTGTATAACAGCGTGTAACAGGAATTAACATCACAAAGAGGAAAGCCCATAAAAATAGGTTACAATAGATTCAATCTTGCATGTGGAAAGTTTAAGTGTGGGCTTTAGTTGATACTAATATGGGGGGGTGCTATGAATGCACCCCCCCCCCCCCCCCCCCACCCCCCGTCACTGGTGCCAATTATCTTAGTAGTGCTGAGCTCATACTGCTTTGCAGAGTCTACACGCACACCTCAATAGTGTTTTTGACGATGATGAATATCATTCACTTCTTATTCTTCCCTCTCACTTTTCTCCTTCCCGAGGTTGAAAAAACAGTCATGTCTTGCTAGTTATTAACTAATGTTAACTGTTAGCTAATGTCAGTAAGTAAAACAGGATGTTTTGGTCTGATTTTACAGTGTCTAGTGTGACATTCTCCATGCCAATGGAGCAGGGGGAAGACTCGTAATCATTGAGAAGTTGACAAATGCTTAAAATAAATATATTTTTCGGAAAGCCGATGTATATGTGACAACCAACCCCAAGCTCTAGGGTCATTGTTTTTACAGTGCGTTACTGTAAATGGAAAAATGGTGCCACTTTTTTTCTTTTTACAGTAAAATTCTGGCGACCAAGCTGCCAGTGTTATACTGTAAAATCTACAGTCTATTTTTTTTTATTTTGCAGTGGGGAAGGGAATTCATGAGATGTATTCCGGTTCCGATTCCACTTTCGGTTCTGCTTAACAATTTGGTTCTTTATTGGTTCTCTCATCAATTCTTATTTGGAATAAAAGAAAAGAAAAAGGTTGATTAGCATCAATTTTGTTTACCGGTAGTTTACAGGTAACATGACCTTACAAAGAATACAGTGAAGTCTTAAGAGGCACATACGTAACGTTTTAGAAAATAAACATAAGAAATAAATATTCTTATGTAGAAAAAAAAAATCATCAAATTACAGCATTTAGTAACCTGTGATTTAAACTCATTACTTGCAAATTGTAATATGCCAAGCTTTTATTTGTTATAATTTTGATGATTATGGTTTACAGTGTATGAAATCTTAGAAAATGTGGGGTTTCATAAAGGCTTGATATATCTCACTATGCATGTGATGAGTTAATATCACATGTTAGTTTCACATTTGAAGTTGAATTGCTGACATGAATGGACTTTTACACCATATTCTCCTTTTTTGAATTTAATCTGTATAATGTAAATTAATGAGTGAAAATCTGGTTGGAGGAAAACATGGAGCTTTTCTCTGACTACAATTGAATATTCCATCCATCCATCCATTTTTTACTGCTTGTCCCTCTCGGGGTTGCGGGGGTTGCTGGAGCCTATCCTACCTGCACTCGGGCAGAAAGTGGGGTAAAGCTAAAGTTCCAATGATTGTCACACACACACTGGGTGTGGTGAAATTTGTCCTCTGCATTTGACAAGCTGTGGCTACGAAAGTAGCTTACCACCACCAGGTGTGAATGAATGATGGGTTTTTAACATGTAAAGCGACTTTGGGTACTTAGAAAAGCACTATATAAATCCCAGTTATTATTATTATTATTATTATCCCCATGTTCACCCCCTGGGAGGTGAAGGGAGCAGTGAGCAGCAACGTGCGCCACGCTCTGGAATCATTTAGTGGACAAGTCGCCACCTCATTGCAGGGCACAGATAGACAACATTCACACACTAGGGCCAATTTAGTGTTGCCAATCAAGTCACCTACAGAAAAAAAGCAGTCATTTTGCACCCTAGGCAAGAGTGTACCTCCCCCTGGAAAAGTTAACTCCCCTCCCCCAATCCCGATAGAAAAGTCTATATGCAGCATTACACAGTTAGTAATTATGTATTTGACATGTCAACACAAAAAAATTAAGTCTGAAGAATAAATGTAAACAATTTTCCTAACATTAATGATTTAACACTTACAAATGTAGTGCAAGTGGCATGGAGGAAAAATTGGGGGAATACATGAACCACGTTCTCTAAATTCTCTCTCCATTAACTAAATGTATGTGGAAGTGTTGGTGATGGAAACGTCTTCCATCATTGGCGTTGTTAGGCCTATTTTAGGGGGGCTTTTTATTTTTTATTTTTTTTACAAATACATGCCGACATATTCATTATAAAGTGGCCCGAATATGAGTTTAAATAAATAATCATATAACCTGTCATTATTCACTCAGTTTCCCCTCACTTCATAGCGTAAAGTAGAGAGCCCCTTTAGTGCGTCGGTATCCAATCCATTCCACTTGTTCATATAGAAAACGCCCACATCACTCAAAATCCAGTCCGCATTTTCTCTGCGAGCTTGCTTGCGGTCCTTGGACTTGTTCATATAGAAAATGCCCACATCACTCAAAATCCAGTCCGCATTTTCTCTGCGACTTTGTGGTCCTGCAGGTGTACGAAGCACACAGCACCGCAGAACAAGAACGTTAACGGATGCAAAATGGATATAAGAAACTTTTTCAAGAAAGTAAGTATTCATCACTGCTTGTAGTAAAATGTATTAGCTCCACTTTACACCAGGTCTGTGTTTGACAAAATGTTACATTCCCGCTCTAAAACAATGCTGCTACTTAGTTAGCTAGTTAGCCTGAAATGCATCATGAAGGTCCTGGTTATTTATAAAGTTAAATGTGCACTCTTTTTTACCATTTGCTATCTTTGGGGTTACTTCCTTCTGGAGCATCAGCTGTGTTTCTCACTTTACACATGGAGGAGAACAGGAGCTGAGCTCATTCACGTATGACTATCATCAGTAGATAATAATAATAATCACTCCACAACCCCTATTGACCAGTAGGAGTCAGGGCAGAGGAGCACAGAAAGTGAGAAGGGAGAGGCCTCTACTGGAAAGGTGAGTAGGAGAATAATGATACATATAAATAAATATTAAAACAATTTTTTTTAAATGGCTTATCGATAAGCCATTTGTTTTATTTATTTCTGGGTGGATCATGTTGACTATTGGTCCTCCTAATTGTCAATCATTCTGGTGATGTTACCTAAGGACATATATATATATATTATTTATTTATATAATAGATTGTATTTGTAATCTACTTTACATTTGATTCCAAATCTCAGTGCTACAGAATTACAACCATTGGCGTTGTGAGGCCTATTTTGGTGTTGTAATAAATAAATAAATAAAAAATGGCTTATCGATAAGCCATTTCTTTTATATGATATATATATATATATATATATATATATATATATATATATATATATATATATATATATATATATATATATATATATATATATATATATATATATATATATATATATATATATATATGTCCTTACGTAACATCACCAGAATGATGGACAATTAGGAGGACCAATAGTCAACATGGTCCACAACATCCTCTAGTATACCTTTAAGTCTTTCATATACATATATATACATATATATATACACACAGTTGTGCTCATAAGTTTACATACCCTGGGAGAATTTATGATTTCTTGGCCATTCTACAGAGAATATGAATGATAACACATAAACCTTTCTTCCACTCATGCTTAATGGTTGTGAGAAGCTATGTATTGGCAAACAACTGTGTTTACTCTTTTTAAATCAAAATGACAAAAGAAAGTACCCAAATGACCCTGATCAAAAGTTTACATACCCCAGTGACTTTGATCTGATAACATGCACAAAAGTTGACACAAACCGGTTTGAATGGCTAATCAAGGTTCCAATCCTCACCTGTGACCTGTTTGTTTGTAATTAATGTGTGTGTATAAAAGGGCAATGAGTTTCTGGGCTTCTGACAGACCATTGCATCTTTCATCCAGTACTGCACAGATGTTTCTGGATTCTGAGTCATGGGGAAGGCAAAAGAATTGTCAAAGGATCTGCGAGAAAAGGTAATTGAACTGCATAAAATAGGAAAAAAATTATTTTCCCAAAGTCCTGACTTAAACGTGTGGACAATGCTGAAGAAACAAGTCCATGTCAGAAAACCAACAAATTTAGCTGAACTGTACTAATTTTGTCAAGAGGAGTGGTCAAAAATTCAAGCAGAAACTTGTGGATGGCTACCAAAAGCGCCTTATTGCAGTGAAACTTGCCAAGTGACATGTAACCAAATATTAACTTTGCTGTATGTATACTTTTGACCCAGCAGATTTGGTCACATTTTCAGTAGGACCATAATAAATTCATAAAAGAACCAAACTTCATGAATGTTTTTTGTGACCAACAAGTATGTGCTCCAATCACTCTATCACAAAAAATAAGAGTTGTATAAATGATTGGAAACTCAAGACAGCCATGACAATATGTTCTTTACAAGTGTATGTAAACTTTTGACCACGACTGTGTATGTAACATTTGGCGAATATCATTTATTTTTGCACTTTTAATGTAATGCTTGTATTCTGAAGGATGTGATTAATGTGTGTTTACGTTTTTAATAAAAGTGGTCAACATTCCAAAATGTGTGCTGTGTTTAGTTTGGGTTACTTTATTAGAATCCAAATGTAAACTTGTTTTGCAGCCAGCAAGATCGAACATAATCAATCAATCAAAGTTTACTTACACAGTATAGCCCTCAATCACAAATGTCTCACTGGGCTGCACAAGCCACAACGACATCCTCGGCTCGGGCCGCAGAGACATCACCACCTAATGCATAAGGAGTGACCCACCCCGGGTCCTGACTTCATGTGAAAGTCCAGTCCATTGGGAGACCAGCAGGGGATCCTCTTGAATGGAGACAAGTCAGCAGCGCAGAGACGTCACCAACTGATGCAAAGATGAGTGGTCCACCCTGGGTACCGACTTTGAACAGCTACCGCCTTCTCTGTGGAGGCTGATCCGTGGTCACCTGATAACCTCTCCATGCAGGAGAGGGGGGCAGAGCAGAAATGAGAGAAAGTAGATTAAGGAGTCTATTTAAAGGCCAGAGTATACAAATGATTTTTAAGATTGGACTTATAAAGTTTAAAGGCCTACTGAAATGAATTTTTTTTATTTAAACGGGGATAGCAGATCTATTCTATGTGTCATACTTGATCATTTCGCGATATTGCCATATTTTTGCTGAAAGGATTTAGTATAGAACAACGACGATAAAGATTGCAACTTTTGGTATCTGATAAAAAAAAGGCTTGCACCTACCGGAAGTAGCGTGACGTAGTCAGTTGAACATATACGCAAAGTTCCCTATTGTTTACAATGATGGCCGCATGAAGTGAGAGAGATTCGGACCGAGAAAGCGACAATTTCCCCATTAATTTGAGCGAGGATGAAAGATTTGTGGATGAGTAAAGTGCAAGTGAAGGACTAGTGGGGAGTTGAAGCTATTCAGATAGGGAAGATGCTGTGAGAGCCGGGGGTGACCTGATATTCAGCTGGGAATGACTACAACAGTAAATAAACACAAGACATATATATACTCTATTAGCCACAACACAACCAGGCTTATATTTAATATGCCACAAATTAATCCTGCATAAAAACACCTGCGTGTTTGTTATGCTAGCTCCTAGCTCCTCTGCTAGCTCCTAGCTCCATAGAACACGCCAATACAATTCAAACACCTGATCAACACACACAATCACTCAGCCCAAAAGACCGTTTACCTAACCCAAGGTTCATAAAGCTTATATATTTTTAAAAAGTTACGTACGTGACGCGCACATACGGTCAAGTTATCGAATGTTTAGCAGCCAAGGCTGCATACTCACGGTACCTGATATTCAGCTGGGAATGACTACAACAGTAAATAAACACAAGACATATATATACTCTATTAGCCACAACACAACCAGGCTTATATTTAATATGCCACAAATTAATCCTGCATAATAACACCTGCGTGTTTGTTATGCTAGCTCCTAGCTCCTCTGCTAGCTCCTAGCTCCATAGAACACGCCAATACAATTCAAACACCCGATCAACACACACAATCACTCAGCCCAAAAGACCGTTCACCTAACCCAAGGTTCATAAAGCTTATATATTTTTAAAAAGTTACGTACGTGACGCGCACTTACGGTACGGTACGTGTTATGCTAGCTCCTAGCTCCTCTGCTAGCTCCTAGCTCCATAGAACACGCCAATACAATTCAAACACATGATCAACACACACAATCACTCAGCCCAAAAGACCGTTCACCTAACCCAAGGTTCATAAAGCTTATATATTTTAAAAAAGTTACGTACATACGCAAAAAAAAGCCAAAGCTGCATACTCACAGTAGCACGTCTGCGTCTTTGTCATCCAAATCAAAGTAATCCTGGTAAGAGTCTGTGTTGTCCCAGTTCTCTACAGGCGTCTGTGTATCCAAATCAAAAGTCCTCCTGGTTAGAGTCTCTGTTATCCGAGTTCTTCCATCTTGACTGCATCTTTCGGGAATGTAAACAAAGAAGCGCCGGCTGTGTACTGTTGTGGCTGACTACGTTCGAAAAATACGTCCATTTCGCACCGACAACTTTCTTCTTTGCTTGCTTGGCTTCCTTCTCCATAATGCAATGAACATGATTGAAACAGATTCACGAACACAGATGTCCAGAATACTGTGGAATTATGAAATGAAAACAGAGCTTTTTCATATCGGCTTCAATGTGGAAGGCATACCCGTGTTCGTCGGGCTACGTCACGCGCATACGTCATCCTCAGAGGCGTTTCGAACCGGAAGTTTAGCGGCAAATTTAAAATGTCACTTTATAAGTTAACCCGGCCGTATTGGCATGTGTTATAATGTTAAGATTTCATCATTGATATATAAACTATCAGACTGCGTGGTCGGTAGTAGTGGGTTTCAGTAGGCCTTTAAGTCTAAATGCTTCTATCGCGTAGCATCTACTGTTACCGGGAGGGCATTTCAAAATACTGGAGCCCAAATACAAAACGGTCTAAAGCCTGCAGCCTTTTTCTGGGCTCTCGGAATCACTAATAAACCGGAGATCTTTGAACGCAGATTTTTTTACTTGGGTCATATGGTACAATACATTTAGCAGGATAGGATGGAGCTAGACCCTTTAGTATTTTATACGTAAGTAGTAAAATCTTAAAGTCACATCTTAAGTGCACAGGAAGCCAGTGCAGGTGAGCCAGTATAGGCGTATTATGATCAAACGTTTTTGTTGTCAAAAGTCTAGCAGCCGCATTTTGTACCAACTGTAATCTTGTTCACGAGTGAGGGAAGAGTGGATCGTGAGATCGACAGGCGGATCGGTGCGGCGTCTTCAGTAATGCGGACGCTGTATCGATCCGTTGTGGGGAAGAAGGAGCTGAGCCGGAAGGCAAAGCTCTCAATTTACCGGTCGATCTACGTTCCCATCCTCACCTACGGTCATGAGCTTTGGGTTATGGCCGAAAGGACAAGATCACGGGTACAAGCGGCCGAAAAGAGTTTCCTCCGCCGGGTGGCGGGGCTCTCCCTTAGAGATAGGGTGAGAAGCTCTGTCATCCGGGAGGAGCTCAAAGTAAAGCCCCTGCTCCTCCACATTGAGAGGAGCCAGATGAGGTGGTTCGGGCATTTGGTCAGGATGCCACCCGAACGCCTCCCTAAGGAGGTGTTTAGGGCAGGTCCGACCGGTAGGAGGCAAGGGGGAAGACCCAGGACACGTTGAGAAGAATATGTCTCCCGGATGGCCTGGGAACGCCTCGGGATCCCCCGGGAAGAGCTGGACGAAGTGGCTGGGGAGAGGGAAGTCTGGGCTTTCCTGCTTAGGCTGCTGCCCCCGCGACCCGACCTCGGATAAGCGGAAAAAGATGGATGGATGGATGTAATCTTTTAATGCTGGACATAGAGAGACTCAAAAATAATATGTTACAGTAATCGAGACGAGACGTAATGAACACATGAATAATGATCTCAGCGTCAGTGGCGGATAAAATGGGACGAATTGTAGCGAGATTACGGAGATGAAAGAGGGCTGTTTTAGTAACACTCTTAATGTGTGACTCAAACGAGAGAGTTGGGTCGAAGATAATACCCAGATTCTTTACCGAGTCGCTTTGTGTAATTGTTTTCTTGTCAAATGTTAAGGTGGTATTATTAAATAGGTGACGGTGTCTGTAAAGACCGATAATCAGCATTTCCGTTTTCTTCGTGTTAAGATGCAAAAAGTTACTGGACATCCATTGTTTAATTTAATTTAGACACGCTTGCAGGTGACTACAATCTGGCGTGTTGGTCAGCTTTAAGGGCATGTAGAGTTTGGTGTCGTAAGCATAACAGTGAAAGCTAACACCGTATTTGCGTATGATGTCACCTAGCAGCAGCATGTAGATGCTCAAGAGTGCAGGGCCAAGAATTGAACCCTGTGGAACTCCACACGTTACCTTAACATACTCCAAGGTCACATTGTTATGGGAGACGCACTGCATCCTGTCAGTAAGATAGGAGTTAAACCAAGACGAGGCTAAGTCTGACATACCAATATGTGTTTTGATATGTTTTAATACTTATGTAGAATGTTATGATTGGCGGTATGGAAAGCAGCGTTAAGATCAAGTAGCAGCAACATGGATGACGCATCAGCATCCGTAGTTAGCAATAGATCATTAGTCAAACCGGACTGAAAGAGTTCACAGTGATTGTAGATGCTAAGTGTTCATTTAGCTGCTGTGCAACAATTATTTAGAGGATTTTTGAAATAAAGGGAAGGTGGTAGTTTACCATGAGGTCCCGATCAAGGTCAGGGGCCGTACTTATCAAGCTTCTTAGAATGCCATTTTTCACTTAAGTCCTGAGAATTTGCGAAATTTAGTCCTACTCTCAAACTTAAGAATAAAAGCTTTTTATCAACGTTCTTAAGTCTAAGAATCACTCCTACTCTCCACGATATTTAAGAGACCTTCAGAGGTGTCTTAAGTGGTTAGGAGTTGCCAGCAGGGGATGGCACTGAGGCGAGAGAGACGTGCGCGAACGTTCAGGGAACGGAACAATGTTTATTTTTATTTTTATGACGAGCAGCTGATCAAACGGTATCGTTTAGACAGAGCGGATATAATTTTTGTCACATATTTAATATTTTTCGATTCCTTGTTGATTTCTGCATGTGGCTGCAGTGGGCTAGTATATATAGAGCCACCCACACCAGTTTCAAATTAGTTGCCTAATTAATGAATTGGAAAGAAAATGTTATGACAGTAGCGTATGTGTGTGGCCGTGAGGTGAGTGACGTCAGTGAGTGTGTGGGCGATAGAAGAGAGGGAGCGGTAGCGTGAGTGCCGGCGGGGACTAGTTTGTTTTGTATTATTTTGTAGTTTATTGTCAAAATATACACTCCCATTGTCCACTTAAATATTTCCAAGATATTTCTTTATTCTTAGACAACGGATTCCCTTCCGTGATTGGTCATTTCTATGGACACAGAAATGACGTCACCTAAAATTCCGTTTACGGCACATAGTAATGTCGTAATTCAGCTCTGAGTGTGACACTTAAGATTCAGTCCTGCACTTCGCTGAAAGTGTGAGTAAGACGCTTGATAACTAACTTTTAAGTGCAGCTTTCAGCGAAGAATTTATTTACTCTTAAGTCAACTCTTAGCAGACTTCTTAGGAGTAATTCTAAGAAGCTTGATAAGTACGGCCCCAGGTCTTTTGAACAGAGAATGAACAACCGCTTTTTTGAATGCCAGGGGAACAGTGCCAGAGTGATAAGTTAATATTTAGCACTGATGGTCTTAATATTACAAACAGCTCCTTGATAAGTTTCCCAGGAAGTGGGTCAATTAAACATGATGTTTGTTTTGTCCCATTTACAAGTCGAAGGAGTTCCTCTGATGTTATCTAATGTTGATTTCATACTACCAAAATTGACTCTGTCAGGCCCTTATAAACTAACATAATTATTTGTGGACATTATCTAAGCATTGTGACTGATATTCATGGAAAACTGTCCAGACTCAGCACACCATCAACGAGATTTACTAAGCCTTACTAAATTGGCCCTAGAGTGTGAATGTTGTCTGTTTGTCTGTGTTGGCCCTGCGATGATGTCACGACTTGTCCAGGGTGTATCCCGCCTTCCGCCCAAATGCAGCTGGGATAGGCTCTAGCCACCCCCATGACCCCGAGAGGGACAACCCGTAGATTGGAACAGTGGTTCTCAAATGGGGGTACGCGTACCCCTGGGGGTACTTGAAGGTATGCCAAGGGGTACGTGAGATTTTTTTTTAAATATTCTAAAAATAGCAACAATTAAAAAATCCTTTATAAATATAAATAAAAACCTATCTTTTTTTCCAAATAGTTCAAGAAAGACCACTACAAATGAGCAAATTTTGCACTGTTATACAATTTAATAAATCACAAACTGATGACATAGTGCTGTATTTTACTTCTTTATCTCTTCTTTTCAACCAAAAATGCTTTGCTCTGATTAGGGGGTACTTGAATTAAAAACATTTTCACAGGGGGTACATCACTGAAAAAAGGTTGAGAACCACTGGATTAGAACATACTTAAAAAAAACAGTTGTATTTTACACCAGGGGTTTTAAACCTTTTTGACCTCGGGGCCCAACTTTTCCACAACAGAGGGGCCCATAGCCCACTCAAATATTAACACTAAATTACTCATCTTACCCTTGATTTTAATGGTGAAGTGAAGTCAATTATATTTATATAGCGCTTTACATAGTGAAACCCAACATGTAAGTTACATTTAAAGCAGTGTGGGTGGCACTGGGAGCAGATGGGTAAAGTGTCTTGCCCAAGGACACAACGTCAGTGACTAGGATGACGAAAGCGGGAATTGAACCTGGAACCCTCAAGTTGCTGGCACGGCCACTCTACCAACCGAGCTATACCGCCCTCAATAACTATACACTATCTAACCTTCTTACAGTTCACAACCTTGTCCAATGATATGAAAGCACGTGTTAATCACAAATATTATAATTTATTTAACACATAAACCTTAGGCTTAGCTCAGGCTGATTAGAAAAAATAAGTACTAACCAATTACACTGCAAAAGAAGGGACTCATGAATAACTGAATACATCTCCTTATGTTGTGCTAAAATAAATAAGGAATACATAATGAATATGTTTAACTGTCAAATTAAAGTGCAAATGAAAATACAGATTCACCACTTTAGTCATAACTTTTGCGGTTAAGAAACTTCTCAATGACTTCAGCTCCATACTTATTGTTAGTCTGAGATTGTCATTACTGCCTCAAGTGGTGGAAAAGTGTATTAGAACTGACTAAGACTTAGACTTAGACAAACTTTATTGATCCACTAAGGAAATTGTTCTACTAGAATAAATATTTTTTTGGCAGCCCTCGAGCCTAACAATGAGTTTTGGCAGCCTTCGAGCCTAACAATGAGTTCCAGCCCTATGGTTAAGAAACAGTATTTTACACAATTACTAATACTTTGAATAAAAATGGGCCCTGCGATGAGATGGCGACTTGTCCAGGGTGTACCCCGCCTTCCGCCCGATTGTAGCTGAGATAGGCTCCAGCGCCCCCCGCGACCCCGAAGGGAATAAGCAGTAGAAAATGGATGGATGGATGAATAAAAATGTTCACGAGTAAAAAGGTTGGCATTCAGGCTTGAATAAAAGCAGTCCTGTAGAAACAACTTGCAATTTGCAGTCATGTTAAAAATGCAAAGTTGAACTGAATAGTAGTTAAAACATTTTTTTTTATCATAGTACCGTATTTTTCGGACTATAAGGCGGACTTAAAATATTTTCATTTTCTCAAAAATCAACAGTGACCCGGTGCGCCTAATGTACGGATTAATTCTGGTTGTGCTTATAACTTTAAAGCTATTTTATTTGTTACATGGTGTAATGATATGTGAGACCAGTAGATGGCAGTCACACATAAGAGATAGTTGAGAATTGCAAGTTGACACCATCCATTCATTTTTTAATGGTTATTTTTTGTAGCATTATATTCTATGTTGAGGTATAAATAAGTTAACATTTGATATGTTTATACAAATTAA
The DNA here is from genome assembly GCF_033978785.1 of Entelurus aequoreus. NCBI lineage: Eukaryota > Metazoa > Chordata > Actinopteri > Syngnathiformes > Syngnathidae > Entelurus > Entelurus aequoreus. The sequence continues at coordinate 56,047,710 of NC_084739.1, forward strand.
AAAGTGTTGTTTTATTTTTACATGAGAAATTAATTTAAGTTTTGGTATCAAATCAATTTAAGCAACAACAAATCTGAAGAGCCATAACAGAAGAGCCGAAACAGACTGCTCTTTTTTTTTTAAACTAGCCAAAAGAACCAGCTCCCTTAAAAAGCTGAAATTCACACCACTCGCTGAGGCCAATCAATATTTGCTCATAGATTCTTGTGAAAGCTACTTCAGTAAGTGGTGCGCGGCCTTCATTTAACTAGTGGTACGCCATAGAATCACTTGATTAAAGTACAGGATTTCTTCAGTGTGTTACTGTTCAAACTGTGTGTAATGTTACCTATACTTGTTAAATAAAACCTATGCCTTATTTTTAATGAATACTTAGGGCTACTACGCTACTGTATTTTAATGTTCGTCATTATGGTGGAGTTTTTTCTGAGGTGGTCCTTAGTAAAAAAAAAAAAAAAAAAGTTTGTGAACTGCTGTTAGTTCTGTAGCTGTTGTTTTCACTGTTGTCCAGCAGATGGAGTTATTGTCAAACAGTATTTGCATGCAGAGGGGCAACAGTGAATAATTTGATATTATTGACACTTACACAGTAAGAATAAAAAATATTATTGTAAACAACAAACAAACAAAGGCAGGAACAATTGTGGTTATGTTGTGAAATATTCTGTATTGCAATACTGTTGCAATATTGGAAATTTTGATGATTCAGGCTTGTCAAGGCCGGGGAAAGTCAGAACCTACTAGCGTCGTTTACAGGATAGAATCTCGTCTTGTATTACTTTCATTTCACAACAATGACAAAGTACTACTCACTCTCTGGTACAAAGTACCAAGTACGTTGTGATAGCCAACAAAAGGGAAAAAGCAAGTTAGTATAAAGACAGTGCTAAGGTACTGCTGTACATGAAGTATATTAGTATTTGATCCCATACTAAGCAAAAAGCATTGTGACCCACACAGTGTTTTTGTCCATACTCACACAAATGAGTCCTGTACTAATCTCAACTCGTGATTTATACAAAATACACATTCAAACCTTTACACCACCTGGGGCAAGACCAAAGGGCTGACCTCAGTAACAAGACTGTAGACCTGCACAAGACTGGAATGTACTAGAGGCAGGCACGTGCACACATAGGGCCCTATGGGTGCCTGAGCCCCTGCCCTTTTTTGCCTCGTCTTAAAAAGTGCCCTCTGCCTGTGTGTGTGTGTTTTTTTTTCTTTAAACAACATTAATAAATTCCTGTCAGGGATGTAAAAAAAAACCAAAAAAAAAACCAGCGGTACAAAAACTCCACGTTTTCTTGTAATACCGGGTTGTTTGAGCCTGCCGCTTCCTTTAAACGTTTAGCCCCTCCTCGATCTGCGGGCTGCAGCCTTTTGATTGATTGATTGAGACTTTTATTAGTAGGTTGCACAGTGAAGTACATATTCCGTACAATTGACCACTAAATGGTAATACCCGAATAAGTTTTTCAACTTGTTTAAGTCGGGGTCCACTTAAATTGATTCATGATACAGATATATACTATCATATATACTATCATCATAATACAGTCATCACACAAGATAATCACATTGAATTATTTACATTATTTACAATCAGGGGTGTGGAGGGGGGGGGGGTATGGACATCAAGTAGTGGACATAGAGAGAGAGAGAGAGAGAGAGAGAGAGAGAGAGAGAGAGAGATCAGAAGGCATAAAAAAAAGAAAAAGTATCTGCATTTGATTGTTTACATTTGATTATTAGCAATCCGGGGAGGGTGTTAGTTTAGGGTTGTAGCTGCCTGGAGGTGAACTTTTATTGCGGTTTTGAAGGAGGATAGAGATGCCCTTTCTTTTATACCTGTTGGGAGCGCATTCCACATTGTTGTGGCATAGAAAGAGAATGAGTTAAGACCTTTGTTAGTTCGGAATCTGGGTTTAACGTGGTTAGTGGCGCACCCCCTGGTGTTGTGGTTATGGCGGTCATTTACGTTAAGGAAGTAGTTTGACATGTACTTCGGTATCAGGGAAGTGTAGCGAATTTTATAGACTAGGCTCAGTGCAAGTTGTTTAACTCTGTCCTCCACCTTGAGCCAGCCCACTTTAGAGAAGTGGGTAGGAGTGAGGTGGGATCTGGGGTGGAGGTCTAGAAGTAACCTGACTAGCTTGTTCTGAGATGTTTGGAGTTTGGAGCCAGGGTTACTCAGACGTGACAGTGGAGCAACTTGAACCTGTGAGTTATGGTCTAGTCGCCGTCCACTTATTCAGCATCTAATATGGGTAATATTTCAGAAAAACGCTGTATTACTGTTTTTGCCGGACGTCGGAGCACGGCGCATCAATTGAGCACGGCACATCAAGTCCGCACAGAGCAGAGCGGATCGTGCGGGACAGGAAGTAATGTACAAAATAAAACACCGGGTTAATTTTCAAAATAAAATGCACGTTTACGGCGGATCACATTTCTCTCACAGTAGAGTTTTAGATATAAGGTTATTGTGACTTTGCTATTACTGTGTGGGTTAACAAAATAATAATAATAATAATGATAATAATAACAATAATAATAAGAAGAACAATGATAATGATAATAATAATAATAATAATAATTATTATTATTATTATTAATAATAATAATTTCAGCATTCTGGGGATATAAGATGTAGGTTATCTGTTAGGAATATTGCCATCTGTATTTAAACTTGATTCATGTTGATTATGCCTGCAGCACAATGCCAAAAAAAGAAAGGATACAGCCCTCTACTGGCCCCTGGTCCATATTTTTGGCCCTGTATTGGGTTTCAGTTGTTTAGTCTGAGCATTAAGTGAGATAGACCATAAGTTACAACTTGATGGTGTTTTCATCAAGTTAAGGGAAGAAGGACAGATTTTCACATTGAAGTTTTTTCCATTTGGGTATTTATTTTTGTATTTTTTTTCTAAGTTCATGTTGCACTGTTCAATGTTCAATATTAAAGTGCTTATCTTTAACAAAAAATAGCCTAATAATAAACCAGTGTTTTGTTGCTTTTCATGTCTTCCAAGCCTATGATAATGTGAATTAACTCATTATGACCATAATTTGTTGACACAAAAGAAATGGCAATCACTTTTACCTACAAAGGACACTAAGTAGTTAGCTTGCTATTAGCAAATTTAATTTTACATTAATTTCCATATTGTGTAAAGGACCAAAAAAAAAAATTCCTGCCCTTTTCTGACTTTGAGCCCCTGCCCCTCTATAATCATGTGCACGTCCCTGACTAGAGGAGCATCAATAGATTGGAAATGTACAGGGATTTCTACACCAAATACTAAAACCACCCTTTGTTCTGGAATCAAATACTAATATTACTAATCTAATTCTATTTTATAAACTTTATTTGTCGTTTTTTTACATTCTGTCTCTCTGTTAAAATACATCTTATAGTACTTTTATTGATAACATTCAGTGTTTAGGGCCAACATGGCACATGAAGTTGTATTAAATGTTTGTATTCATGTGTAATAATTGATACAGCTGTAGGATGCTACTGACGTTTAACTTTTATTACTATAATTACTTCCAATACGATACCGATATTGGAGCCTTGAGTATTTGCTAATACCGATAATAATCAGACAAAATATCAGCATGAATCATACATCATTTTTTTATTTTGTAATGTGGAATGTTAGAAAAGGTGTGATCAAATGAAATTAGTCGAAGACAACACAATGGTAGTTATGAAGCCTATTATAAAGTATTTATTATTAACTTATGGTGCCTTTAAAAGGGAACTGCACTTTTTTGGGGAATTTTGCCCATCTTTCACAATCATTGTGAGAGACATGTCGATGAATGTTATTTTTTTCTTTTTTTAAAATTCTTAATATTAAATAAATTAGATCAAAAGTCTGCTTACAATGGAGCCTAGGGGAGCTGCTCAATTCCGCCTGCAATGCCCTTAAAAAAACATCTAAACACCTCCATTAAGGTTTTATATACATGTAGGTATACGGTACATGTAATGTAGTAGCGGGTACATTTAAAATATTTAAAAATGGGTTATACTTGTATAGCGCTTTGACACTATTTCCACATTCACCCATTCACACACTGATTATTACATTTTAACAGAAGTGTAGATAGAACAGGTTGAAAGAGAATGTAAGAAGATATTAACAGTAAATGAACAAGTAGATTAATAATCAATTTTTACAGTTTGTCCCTCATAATGTTGACAAAATAATAGAATGATAAATGACACAATATCTTACTGCATACGTCAGCAAACTAATTAGGAGTCTTTGTTTGTTTACTTACTACTAAAAGACAAGTTGTCTAGTATGTTCACTATTTTATTTAAGGACTAAATTGCAATAATAAACATATGTTTAATGTATGTATTTTTATGTGTGTTGTTCATTTTAAAGGCCTACTGAAATGAAATTTTCTTATTTAAACGGGGATAGCAGGTCCATTCTATGTGTCATACTTGATCATTTCGCGATATTGCCATATTTTTGCTGAAAGGATTTAGTAGAGAACATCGACGATAAAGTTCGCAACTTTTGGTCGCTGATAAAAAAAAGCCTTGCCTGTACCGGAAGTAGCGTGACGTCACAGGTTGTGGAGCTCCTCACATCTGCACATTGTTTACAATCATGGCCACCGGCAGCGAGAGCGATTCGGACCGAGAAAGCGACGATTACCCCATTAATTTGAGCAAGGATGAAAGATTTGTGGATGAGGAAAGTGAGAGTGAAGGATTAGAGGGCAGTGGAAGCGATTCAGATAGGGAAGATGCTGTGAGAGGCGAGTGGGACCTGATATTCAGCTGGGAATGACTAAAACAGTAAATAAACACAAGACATATATATATACTCTATTAGCCACAACACAACCAGGCTTATATTTAATATGCCACAAATTAATCCGCATAACAAACACCTCCCCCCTCCCGTCCATATAACCCACCAATACAAATCAAACACCCGCACAACACACTCAATCCCACAGCCCAAAGTACCGTTCAACTCCGTAAAGTTCATACAGCACATATATTTCCCCAAAGTTACGTACGTGACATGCACATAGCGGCACGCACGTACGGGCAAGCGATCAAATGTTTGGAAGCCAAAGCTGCGTACTCACGGTAGCGCGTCTGCTATCCAACTCAAAGTCCTCCTGGTTGTGTAGCTGCAGCCGGCCGCTAATACACTGATCCCACCTACAGCTTTCTTCTTTGCTGTCTTCATTGTTCATTAAACAAATTGCAAAAGAATTACCAACACAGATGTCCAGAATACTGTGGAATTTTGCGATGAAAACAGACGACTTAATAGTTGGCCACAATGGTGTCCCAATATGTCCGCACAATCTGTGACGTCACGTGCAAACGTCATCAAACCGAGACGTTTTCAGCAGAATATTTCGCGGAAATTTAAAATTGCACTTTACTAATCTAACCCGGCCGTATTGGTATGTGTTGCAATGTTAAGATTTCATCATTGATATATAAACTATCAGACTGCGTGGTCGGTAGTAGTGGGTTTTAGTAGGCCTTTAAGCATACGCGGCGCATTCATTTCAAAAACGCATCACAACATTCGCTTTTTTCTTTCTTCATCACTGATTATTACTCACTGCAGACTTTTTAAAACATCACTTACAGTACAATGTCTGCTGTCATTAGGATGCCAAATGCTGGGATGTTCATGTATTCTTGTTTAGATGAAGAATGACACATAATCCTCGCAAAGAAAAGGGGGGGTGGGGGGGTGGAAGCAAGCTTCTTTTTGTGTCCTTGCCATTTCCGGGCCCTAACTGGTTGTCAAAGTGTAACAACTTGTCGGAATATGTCCTCATCCTTCTACTATCCAGGTGAGATACATGATTCAGGATTTCCAATAAACTCCCAGGGAGCAAGGAAGTGAGGAAACACATCGCCAGTCAATAATGTCGAAATTGTACATGGGCTTGTGATCACATTGCCGCTATAAATAGATTGTCTGTGTTGGCGCAGTGTGTGTGTGTGTGCGTGTGTGCGTGTTTGTGCACGTGTGTTGACATTATTTGCTTTGGAGAAGACAACGCCCGCTTGTTTGGAAGCCAGCTGTGTAAGTCCTGCAGGCTATAGGGCGTGGCCGATACTGCAAATATCCGTATCGATCCGATACCAAGTAAACACACTGCAATAATTGCTGATACTGATACTTTTTTTTTACTTGACATTTCAATGCTTTTGTTGGGTCTTCCTTGACTTGCTTTCAAGTTAATACTTTGAAATAAAAGGAATGCACCACTTGATTCTTCTCCACGGCAGTCTTTGTTTTTATTTGGGATTACGCCCCCCCGACCCTTCCCCTTTGTTTACGCATGTCAATGATTTTAATTGCAGAGCAGAAGCATGCCTTCACAATGGTAGACAAACACAAAGATTAAGGTGCAGGGTGTGGTCTGCAGCTTTTGTTCCAGATCAATGAGGTGACAGGCCTTCAGGCCGCCATCTTCCCAGGACAGCAACTATTCAGGAAGAATGTGAGGAATGTTTGAAGTTTGCACAAATTTCTCGTGTGCAAGAAAACTTGTATTATTATTATTATTATTATCTATAATTTTTTCCCCCATTTGACCCTCCATATAGTTGCTCCTCCCCTCCTACCGTGGGGTAAAAAAAAACAACCCACACATTCCAGAAAAGCAATCATGTCCAGGCTTGTCAAGCTCCAACTACTTCATCACACTTTTCATCTGCAAGTTTTCACTTCAGTGGCTGTTGAATCGGTCATAAGAAGCTGGGAAGACTGGAAGTCTTTGCTGGCATGAAAGATAGTTTATGGGAACTAAAAGCTTCTGAGCAGTCTGATAATGAGCAGCCTGATAATAGGCTTTTAACAGGAAGTAGTCGTCTGTAGACATGGCGATAAATAACACTCCTCCACACGTCCATCAGCAGCGGGAGAAGAACATCACCAGTGTCGTCTTTCTCTTCCTTTAATGGACTACTTCCTGCTCGAAAAGCTTCAAGTCACCGCACGCGACTGCTTTTAACATTCAACGCACACGTTTGTACTCATAGTTGTATTGAACAACAACAATGTTAATATAGTTTAATTGTGGCATAAACCTTACAACTTTTTTAATGTGTCTGTGTCCTGACTTGTTTTCTTGTTTCTCTACTTCACAATCAAGGTATCTTGGCGGTTAGAATGGCTTCGAGTCTCTGACTTCCTGCCTGTGGTTTTGCTACGTCTGTTTCCATGCTTGTTTTGCATTTTAAAACTGTACCCGCATTAATACAACGTTGATTGTACATACATGCAGTGATGCTACTTAGATACTACAAGTTAGTCTCGATTAAATGTACTAAGCTACAGGGGAAGCGATCCCTGTAGAATTGTAAGAAGCTACACTACTAGCTACACGGGAAAAGCTCCATGTAACGGCATTTATATCTATGGTCCCACATGTATAATAATGTCAATGTAATATAATATAATATAATATAATATCAATGTCTCAATCAACTGAGAGTGTACAAATGGACCCAATAAGGGTCCATTACTATTAAAGGCCTACTGAAACCCACTACTACCGACCACGCAGTCTGATAGTTTATCAATGATGAAATCTTAACATTGCAACACATGCCAATACGGCCGGGTTAACTTATAAAGTGCAATTTTAAATTTCCCGCTAAACTTACGGTTGAAAACGTCTATATATGATGACGTATGCGCGTGACGTCAATCGTTGAAACGGAAGTATTGGTACCCCATTGAATCCAATACAAAAAAGCTCTGTTTTCATCTCAAAATTCCACAGTATTTTGGACATCTGTGTTGGTGAATCTTTTGCAATTTGTTAATGAACAATGAAGACTACAAAGAAGAAAGTTGTAGGTGGGATCGGTGTATTAGCGGCTGGCTGTAGCAACACAACCAGGAGGACTTTGACTTGGATAGCAGACACGCTAGCCGACGCTAGCTGCTGACGCTAGCTGCCGACCGCACGGATGATCGGGTGAAGTCCTTGGCTGGCTGGCGTAGGTGGAGCGCTAATGTTTTTATCATAGCTCTGTGAGGTCCCATTGCTAAGTTAGCTTCAATGGCGTCGTTAGCAACAGCATTTTTAAGCTTCGCCAAGCTGGGAATTATCAACCGTGTATTTACATGTCCATGGTTTAATAGTATTGTTGATCTTCTGTCTATCCTTCCAGTCAGGGATTTATTTATTTTGTTTCTATCTGCATTTGAGCCCGATGCTATCACGTTAGCTCAGTAGCTAAAGAGCTTCGCCGATGTATTGTCGTGGAGATAAAAGTCACTGTCAATGTCCAATTTTGCGTTCTCGACTCTCATTTTCAAGAGGATATAGTATCCGAGGTGGTTTAAAATACAAATCCGTGATCCACAATAGAAAAAGGAGAAAGTGTGGAATCCAATGAACCCTTGTACCTAAGTTACGGTCAGAGCGAAAAAAGATACGTCCTGCACTGCACTGTAGTCCTTCACTCTCACTTTCCTCATCCATGAATCTTTCATCCTCGCTCAAATTAATGGGGTAATCGTCGCTTTCTCTGTCCGAATCTCTCTCGCTGCATTGTAAACAATGGGAAAATGTGAGGAGTCCTTCCTCCGGTGATGTCACGCTACTTCCGGTATAGGCAAGGCTTTTTTTAATCAGCGACCAAAAGTTGCGACCTTTATCGTCGTTCTCTACTAAATCCTTTCAGCAAAAATATGGCAATATCGCGAAATGATCAAGTATGACACATATAATGGATCTGCTATCCCCGTTTAAATTTAAAAAAATAATTTCAGTAGGCCTTTAACTATCTGTCATTTCGCTGGGGACACCCTACAACAACCTCTAGGGGTCCCCACACCCAACTCTATGTATTTATTTTAGTTTGCCTTTTCTTTGGCCCATGCCTATAATGTTATTAATTTTCTCTACCAACATTAAAAAAAACTGCATCTATCTATATCTTGACAAAAAAACAAACAATGACTTGTGTGTTGTTTGGGAAGAGTTGATAATGGTTATGTGCAGTACAACTTTTCATGAACTCAACTCACCTTAATGTGTGTTCCTAAATTTTCATTGGACGTCTTCGATGAAGTTATGATTTTGCTTTACTGAGTAAACAACTAAAAACTAAAGTTTTGGGCATTGTTTTCTCTTAATGCATACATTTGGCTAAAAACATGCATTATTGTGGGTTTCCTGCATGTCGTCTTCATCACTAAAGGAACAATCTAATCTGTGGCAGAGAATCATTCTGCCATTTTCAATGTTTCTTTTATTTTTGAGTCGTCAGCTTGACGTCTTTGATGAAGTTATGATTTTGCTTTACTGAGTAAACAACTAAAAACTAAAGTTTTGGGCATTGTTTTCTCTTAATGCATACATTTGGCTAAAAACATGCATTATTGTGGGTTTCCTGCATGTCGTCTTCATCACTAAAGGAACAATCTAATCTGTGGCAGAGAATCATTCTGCCATTTTCAATGTTTCTTTTATTTTTGAGTCGTCAGCTTGAAGCGTCCCTCTGTCTCCGACTCCCTCGTCATCATGCGACATGAGTGCGCGTCTGTTATGATTTTGCTTACTGGTTTCAATGACCCGCCTTATCTTGCCTCTGATTGGCCAGTCCGGAATGTTTCACCCTAACCGTAGCCAATTGTGACTCATCATACGAACACCAACCAATCAGGCTCTCATGAAGTCTGCAGTGAGTAATAATCCGTGATATTGGAAAAAAAAGCGAATGTCATGATGCACTTTTTAAATTAAGGCACAACGTATGTTTAAAATGATCAAAATATGTAAATATTAAGTGTTATTATAAATGTGCCCGTGACTACATTACATATATACTTACATCATGTACATAAAACCCTAATGGATACATCATGTACATAAAACCCTAATGGACGTTTTTTAAGGGCTTTACAAGCAGAATAGAGCGGCTCCCATAGGCTCCATTGTAAGCGGACTTTTGATCGCATTTATTTAATATTTAGAATGCGTTAAAAAATTCCTCTGTCGTCATGTCTTTCATAATGATTGTGAACGATAGGCAAAATTTAAAAAAAAGTGCAGTTCCCTTTTAATTCAGTCAATACTTTGAGCTTGAATATAAATGTCATGAAGTTTCTCTCCACATGAGTACACTTTCACAAAAGTTCCACTTTATACGTGAAAACCTCATAAAAAATATTTTACACATACTCTATTCTTTGTTATCCGCTTACTTTATGATGTAACACGTTACAATTACTTCGTTACCTTTAACTACGTAACTTTTTGAATACATTTCACTTCTCACAGTAGTTTTAATGCAACATACTTTTTACTTCTACTTGAATATTTTTTGTGACAAAAATACACTATACCAGGGGTGTCCAAACTACGGCCCGCGGGCCAAATGTGGCTCATCTACATCTTCAATTTGGCCCGCGATATGTTCTGAGTTTAATAAAGAATCTTACCCACAGGGAGTCTACATTCCTTTTGACAGTCTGATAATTTATATGCTGTCATTATGTCACCCTTTAATGGAGAATGTGGGTATTACAGGTCAATAGCCTTTAATTATATTTTGAATGAAGGAATGCACAGCATTTACTAGTATGACCCAATGCAAACACCCTTCCCTAGTCATGGTGCAAAAACAAACAAAAAATCCAACCAACACAAAATGTCAGCAGACATTGTCACACATAACACAACCTAATCACTGAACTTTGTGGACATTATTATAAAACATCCTTTCGCCATGAAAAAATCTAAATTGCATCCATTTAAATCCATTACAAAGCATGATGGGAAAAATGCAAAACACTTTCCACACTTATGCATGCTTGGTGCATTTTAGCGGCTTGATATTTCTGATTGATTACAAAACTTTAAGGAGGTATATATATATATATATATATATATATATATATATATATATATATATTTTTTATATATATATATATATATATATATATATATATATATATATATATATATATATATATATATATATACATATATATATATATATATATATATATATATATATATATACATATATATATATATATATATATATATATACATATATATATATATATATATATATATATATATATATATATATATGTATGTGTGTGATAATGCCTTTTATACTGTATTTTGTTTGTTTTATGTACTGTATGTGATTATATGTCTACTTGGACGTTGGAGTCTGCAACAAAGCTTGACTGATTGATGTATATACATGATGTATATATATATATACTACCGTTCAAAAGTTTGGGGTCACATTGAAATGTCCTTATTTTTTAAGGAAAAGCACTGTACTTTTCAATGAAGATAACTTTAAACTAGTCTTAACTTTAAAGAAATACACTCTATACATTGCTAATGTGGTAAGTGACTATTCTAGCTGCAAATGTCTGGTTTTTGGTGCAATATCTACATAGGTGTATAGAGGCCCATTTCCAGCAACTATCACTCCAGTGTTCTAATGGTACAATGTGTTTGAAGAAGGCTAATTGATGATTAGAAAACCCTTGTGCAATCATGTTCACAAATCTGAAAACAGTTTAGCTCGTTACAGAAGCTACAAAACTGACCTTCCTTTGAGCAGATTGAGTTCCTGGAGCATCACATTTGTGGGGTCAATTAAACGCTCAAAATGGCCAGAAAAAGAGAACTTTCATCTGAAACTCGACAGTCTATTCTTGTTCTTAGAAATGAAGGCTATTCCACAAAATTGTTTGGGTGACCCCAAACTTTTGAACGGTAGTGTATATATACAGTATATACTGTATATATGTATATACATGATGTATATATATGTAAACATATACATATATATATATATATACTGTATGTATGTGTATATATATATATATATATATATATATATATATATATATATATATATATATATATATATATATATATATATATATATATATATATATATATATATATATATATGCAAATGGTTTTGGCCCCTGACCACATTTTTTTCGGCCCCCAAGTCAAAAAGTTTGGACACCCCTGCACTATACTTTTACTTTGGTACATTGACTTTTATTCCGATTGCTACACTTATTTATATCATCATTATATTTATTTATAACTATTGATTACTGCTTGCGGCAGCACGGTGGCAGAGGGGTTAGTGCGTCTGCCTCACAATACGAAGGTCCTGATCAGTCGTGAGTTCAATCCCGGCCTCGGGATCTTTCTGTGTGGAGTTTGCATGTTCTCCCCGTGACTGCGTGGGTTCCCTCCGGGTACTCCGGCTTCCTCCCACCTCCAAAAAACATGCACCTGGGGATAGGTTGATTGGCAACACTAAATTGGCCCTGGTGTGTGAATGTGAGTGTGAATGTTGTCTGTCTATCTGTGTTGGCCCTGCGATGAGGTGGCGACTTGTCCAGAGTGTAAACCGCCTTCCGCCCGATTGTAGCTGAGATAGGCTCCAGCGCCCCCCGCGACCCCGAAGGGAATAAGCGGTAGAAAATGGATGGATGGATGGATTACTGCTTGCAAAAACATATTCATTTGGTTTGTTAGAGAGACTTCTTCCAGCAGGCAGTGTCACATGACTGTTTCACCAATCCAAGTAAGGACTAGTAACCTTTGACTCCATTTCACCAATCAAACGGAGCTTGGCAGTCACATGACCACACTCAAACAACACACTGCAAAAAGTGACATGACGTCAGACGAGGCAGCACAACTCTTACAAAGTACAATAAAATAACATTATATCATGCACTGTCATCTGTGTCAGTAGAAATGTTCACATTTCCTCCTACAAGAATTCCACTTGCACTTTGGACACCGCTGATACATTCTTCCTTGTTGCAAAAGCTGGCTAAGTTCTTCACATCATACTATTTCTTGTTGTCCTCAATACCTTGTTTTATACGTTCGCCTTAGTGTAATACGCAAAGGCTGAAATATGCCTGAATACATATCGGAAGTAAAACTATTTTGTCTCCTATTTGAAGTGTTTAGATGAGCAATATTCAATGAAAGTTAACCTTGCTTGTCGTGGCCCAGTTTGAGTTTCTGCTCTAAGCTTGTTTAAATATTGACTTGGCAGTTAATCTTTAACCAAAGTCTCTCACTGTGACAGTCCTGGCAGAGCATCCTGGTTTTGTTCGTCACAGCTTTAAGTTTTGTACATAAACAGGTAACACAGTTAAGAATGGGTAATTTTCACTTTTGAATCGGTACCGATATTCAACACACCAATTTTCAGTACTTTTGTGTGTGTTCATGTGATAACAAATGTTCATTTCTTTAATAATAAAACATGTATTTTTTAAATGTAAAATTTAACAGCGAGCCGTAAATGATAACTGTGCTTCAGCTGTTTTATCTTGTTTTCGTACACTTCTAAGTATCATTTAAAAGTATGCTTTACTTTCAGTTTGTCCTAGGTCTGTTGCTGTAGTCAAGAAGTAGTCTTTTTTCTTTACGTTGAATATGCCAGTCTCCCTAGCAGGCACAAGACATTAAAACAACATTGAGAACTTGTTGAATTAGGTCCTGACATTGAGCAACTCAAACCTAACGTTGGAACAACGTGCTTTTTGACGACGTTTAATCAATGTTGGATTCTGACGTTGATTTGACCATTGAATTTTGGTCATTTCCCAACAATCCAACCAATGTTGTTTCAATTTACAAATACAACTATTTTGCTTAGCTGTTTCAAAGTCAGTTTTAAAGGACATGTATGTATAATCAACGTTGTATCAATATCTTGTGCCTGCTGGGTTGTCTTTTGTTGAGTCCTACAAAGTGTTTCTACTGAAAGTATTGTCCTTATTACACACCAGCTGTTTGATTGTAACATGTATCCTAGTTGTAGTTTTCATTAACAAATTTGAAGGTGTTGAACTCGCCATGTAAAATCACTAATGCCAATGACATATCCAATGCAAAGTGGAGCCTTACTTTTGAGCACTTTCTATCAGGCGGGCTTGGTTTGTTGGCATGGAAAATAACAACACTACTGAGAGACAGTCCGCTACAAATATGCCTGTCTGCAGCCAGACGTGACGTCACGTGCAACAAAGGTATCAAAACATGGCACCCTTTGATTTGACCTGAATCAGTACCTGGTAGTACCAACGGAATTCGGTCAGTACCTACAAAAGTACCGAATGTGTACCAGGGATGTGAACAACTCATGATTTGATTTGATTTCGCTTCATATGGTGAGGATATGATTTAAAACTGATCCTGGATTCAACACTATTTATTCATGGATTCAAATCCATCCATCCATTTTCTACCGCTTGTCCTTCCTGAGGTCGCAGGGGGGCTGGAGCCTACGGGCGGAAGGCGGGGTACAACCTGGAGAAGTGGCCAACTCATCAAAGGCCAACACAGATAGACAGACAACATTCACACACTAGGGCCAATTTAGTGTTGCCAGTCAACCTATCCCCAGGTGCATGTCTTTGGAGGTGGGAGGAAGCTGGAGTACCCACGCAGTCACGGGGAGACCATGCAAACTTAATACAGTATGTATATATATATAAAACAACTTAACGTTAGCATGCATCAAGTACCCAAATATGACTGAGGTGTGTATAAACCTCCTAAATTAGCTAACAAAGAAGCTTGCATACTAACAATGGCGTAGGTATCCTACATCAAGTCACTGCAAAATTAGCAAAACAAAGCTAGCATGCTAATATTAAAATGCTAAGGATTGTGACCAGGCCGTTTAAAAATGAGCTATGGGCTACAGTTTGGACACCCCAGGTCTAAATGCTTCACTCATGGTGCTGCTGTACGGTTAAAATTAGAGATGTCCAATAATATCGGACTGCTGATATTATCGGCCTATAAATGCTTTAAAATGTAATATCGGAAATGACCGGTATCGGTTTCAAAATTATCGGTATCGGTTTCAAAAAGTAAAATTCATGACTTTTTAAAACGCCGCTGTGTACACGGACGTAGGGAGAAGTACAGAGCGCCATTAAAACTTAAATGTACTGCCTTTGCATGCCGGCCCAATCACATAATATCTACGGCTTTTCACACACACAAGTGAACACAAGGCATACTTGGTCAACAGCCATACAGGTCACACTGAGGGTGGCCGTATGAACAATTTTAACACTGTTACAAATATGCGCCACACTGAACCCACACCAAACAAGAATGACAAACACATTTCGGGAGAACATCCGCATCGTAACACAACATAAACACAACAGAACAAATACCCGGAAGCCCTTGCGGCACTAACTCTTCCGGGACGCTACAATATACACCCCCGCCGCCCCCTACTTCCCAGGGAGAGCATGTCCCAAATTCCAAGCTGCTGTTTTGAGGCATGTTAAAAAAAATAATGCACTTTGTGACTTCAATAATAAATATGGCAGTGCCATGTTGGCCTTTTTTTTTTCCATAACTTGAGTTGATTTATTTTGGAAAACCTTGTTACATTGTTTAATGCATCCAGCGGGGCATCACAACTAAATTAGGCATAATAATGTGTTAATTCCACGACTGTATATATCTGTATCAGTTGATATCGGAATCGGTAATTAACAGTTGGACAATATCGGAATATCAGATATCGGCAAAAAAGCCATCATCGGACATCCCTAGTAAAAATTTTGTCTTTGGCACATTTTCACTTTGGCTCTTGGAGGCAAAAAGTTTGGCCATCCCTGATTTACACATTAAATGCAGAACACAGTACTTGCACTTGTTTGTAATGTGGACAATCACTGCAAATATTAAAGTTTGCATAATCTGGATGATAACACACAAACAAAGAATGATAACCAAAGTCATCAACGTGGAAATAAAACAAAATGTGTTACTCATTTCTATTTCAATTTGACTATATTCTGGAACAATAACGTGACAGTCAATTCTTAATTATCATTTATCTTAACAGCAAAAATATGACAGGCATTTCAACAATATCAAGCAATGTTTTTCATCCATTGATCATTATTACTAATCTACGTCCAGCATTGATTTATTGCATTATACAACCTTTTCAGTAACATTCACTAATCCTCACCTCCATGGTGACAAATAAAGTAAGTTTCTTACAAGTATCATCCCTGCAGGACGAGGAAAAGCTAAACATGCTTCACTACACACCGTAGGAGGATACCATAGCAAACCGCTAACGACAAGCTAGCGCTCCTGAATGTAAATAAATGCCATGGGTGGATCTACACAGACATTGACTGTAACTATGCCAAGTATAATTACAATACTACAATGATTACGTTGATATAGTTTATTGCTACAACATTTTTTGTCATGTTTATTGTTTATAAACCCAGGAATTATGTCCCTGGACACATGAGGACTTTGAAAATGACCAATGCATATTGATTGATTATTGAATTGATACCAACATATGTAATATCACCCAAAACTTATGTAAAGTATCAAACAACTGAAGAATAAGTGAGTATTCCTCTTTAACAGAAATGTACATTGAATGTGTTAACACAGAAAATAACCCGATATTAACAGTAAATAAACAAGTAGATTAATAATCCATTTTCTACTGCTTGTCCCTCATAATTTTGACAAATGATAAATTGGGAAATAACACAATATGTTATTGCATACGTCAGCACCCAAATTAGGAGCCTTTGTTTGCTTACCTACTACTAAAAGACAAGTTGTCTAGTATGTTCACTATCTTTCTTAATGACAAAAATTGTGTTTGATTGCAATAAGAAACATATGTTTAATGTATCATAAGATTGTCTGTTAAAATAAAGCCAATGATGGCATTTTTTTGTGGTCCCTTTACTTATGAAAAGTATTGAAAAGCATCCAAAAGTATCAAAATACATTTTGGTACCAGTACCAAAATATTGGTTTCGGGACAACCCTATTTTCTATTAAAGAAACTCAAAAACATGTATCAGCCCTCAAACACTGTATTACAAACAGAAAAAATTGTAAAGTTTCATGTTTTATTACACATACACCAAATAACACAAACTATATAAAAAATGTTTCAATATCGAAGAAGATGTATAGTAAATGTACATAAATGTACATATTTACAAAGAACAAGTTACGTTAAAGTGCAATACGCATAATAAACGCAACATTATTAATATTGCTACTTTGGATAATTTCAACAAACAATCCTCAAAACAGCCCACTACCTATAATATGGGCTTTTTAAACATAAGATCATTATCATCCAAAACATTATTAGTTAATGAAGTCATTAGAGACAACAAACTTGACGTCGTTGGTCTCGCCGAGACCTGGCTCAAACCAGACGATTTTTTTGCGCTAAATGAAGCATCTCCTCCTGGCTATACCAATACACATGTTGCCAGACCTCTTAAAAGGGGAGGGGGTGTCGCACTAATATACAATGAAAATTATAATCTTACACCTAACCTAAATAATAAATATAACTCGTTTGAGGTGCTCACTTTGAGGTTTGTCACACCGCTGCCTCTCCACCTGGCTGTTATCTACCGCCCCCCTGGGCCCTATTCGGACTTCATCAGTGAATTCTCAGAGTTTGTTGCCGATCTAGTGACGCACGCCGACAATATAATCATAATGGGGGACTTTAATATCCATATGAATACCCCATCGGACCCTCCATGCGTGGCGCTCCAGACTATAATTGATAGCTGTGGTCTTACACAAATAATAAATGAACCCACGCATCGCAGCGGTAATACGATAGATCTAGTGCTTGTCAGGGGTGTCACCACCTCTAAAGTTACGATACTCCCGTACACTAAAGTAATGTCTGACCATTACCTTATAAAATTCGAAGTTCTGACTCATTGTCAACAAACTAATAATAATAATAATAACTACTATAGCAGCCGCAACATTAATGCTGCCACAACGACGACTCTTACTGACCTACTGCCTTCGGTAATGGCACCATTCCCAAATTATGTGGGCTCTATTGATAACCTCACTAACAACTTTAATGACGCCCTGCGCGACACCATTGATATTGTAGCACCGCTAAAGCTAAAAAGGGCCCCTAAAAGGCGTACCCCATGGTTTACAGAAGAAACTAAAGCCCAGAAATTATCATGTAGAAAGCTGGAACGCAAATGGCGTGCGACTAAACTTGAGGTTTTCCATCAAGCATGGAGTGATAGTTTAATAACTTATAAACGCATGCTTACCTCAGCTAAAGTTAAATATTACTCAAATCTCATCCACCTCAACAAAAATGATCCTAAATTTCTGTTTAGTACAGTAGCATCGCTAACCCAACAAGGGACTTCTCCCAGTAGCTCCACCCACTCAGCAGATGACTTTATGAATTTCTTTAATAAGAAAATTGAAGTCATTAGAAAAGAGATTAAAGACAATGCATCTCAGCTACAACTGGGTTCTATTAACACAGATACGACTGTATATACGACGGACACTGCCCTCCAAAATAGTTTCTCTCTCTTTGATGAAATAACATTGGAGGAATTGTCAAAATGTGTAAATGGGACAAAACAAACAACATGTTTACTTGACCCAATTCCTGGGAAACTTATCAAGGAGCTTTTTGTATTATTAGGTCCATCAGTATTAAATATTATAAACTTATCACTTTCCTCTGGCACTGTTCCCCTAGCATTCAAAAAAGCGGTTATTCATCCTCTATACAAAAGACCTAACCTCGATCCTGATCTCCTGGTAAACTACCGGCCGGTGTCCCACCTTCCGTTTATCTCGAAAATCCTCGAAAAAATTGTAGCACAGCAGCTAAATGAACACTTAGCGTCTAACAATCTCTGTGAACCTTTTCAATCCGGTTTCAGGGCAAATCACTCTACGGAGACAGCCCTCGCAAAAATGACTAATGATCTATTGCTAACGATGGATTCTGATGCGTCATCTATGTTGCTGCTTCTTGATCTTAGCGCCGCTTTCGATACTGTTGATCATAACATTTTATTAGAGCGTATCAAAACACGTATTGGGATGTCAGACTTAGCCTTGTCTTGGTTTAACTCTTATCTTACTGACAGGATGCAGTGTGTCTCCCATAACAATGTGACCTCGGACTATGTTAAGGTAACGTGCGGAGTTCCCCAGGGTTCGGTTCTTGGCCCTGCACTCTTTAGTATTTACATGCTGCCGCTAGGTGACATCATACGCAAATACGGTGTTAGCTTTCACTGTTATGCTGATGACACCCAACTCTACATGCCCATAAAGCTGACCAACACACTGGATTGTAGTCAGCTGGAGGCGTGTCTTAATGAAATTAAACAATGGATGTCCGCTAACTTTTTGCAACTCAACGCTAAGAAAACGGAAATGCTGATTATCGGTCCTGCTCAACACCGACATCTATTTAAAAATACCACCTTAACATTTGACAACCAAACAATAAAACAAGGTGACTCTGTAAAGAATCTGGGTATTATCTTCGACCCAACTCTCTCGTTTGAGTCACACATTAAGAGTGTAACTAAAACGGCCTTCTTTCATCTCCGTAATATCGCTAAAATTCGTCCCATTTTGTCCACAAGCGATGCTGAGATCATTATCCATGCGTTCGTTACATCTTGTCTCGATTACTGTAACGTTTTATTTTCGGGCCTCCCTATGTCTAGCATTAAAAGATTACAGATGGTACAAAATGCGGCTGCTAGACTTTTGACAAAAACAAGAAAGTTTGATCATATTACGCCTATACTGGGTCACTTGCACTGGCTTCCTGTGCACCTAAGATGCGACTTTAAGGTTTTACTACTTACGTATAAAATACTACACGGTCAAGCTCCTGCCTATCTTGCCGATTGTATTGTACCATATGTCCCGGCAAGAAATCTGCGTTCAAAGAACTCCGGCTTATTAGTGATTCCCAGAGCCCAAAAAAAAGTCTGCGGGCTATAGAGCGTTTTCTATTCGGGCTCCAATACTATGGAATGCCCTCCCGGTAAAAGTTAGAGATGCTACTTCAGTAGAAGCATTTAAGTCTCATCTTAAAACTCATTTGTATACTCTAGCCTTTAAATAGACTCCCTGTTTAGACCAGTTGATCTGCCGTTTCTTTTCTTTTCTTTTCTACTCTGCTCCAAACCCGGGGTGGACCGCTAGCCTGTTCATCAGATGGGGACATCTCTACGCTGCTGACCTGTCTCCACTCGGGATGGTTCCTGCTTGCCCCACTATGGACTGGACTCTCGCTGATGTGTTAGACTTTCACAATATTATGTCAGACCCACTCGACATCCATTGCTTTCGGTCTCCCCTAGAGGAGGGGGGTTACCCACATATGCGGTCCTCTCCAAGGTTTCTCATAGTCATTCACATTGACGTCCCACTGGGGTGAGTTTTCCTTGCCCGTATGTGGGCTCTGTACCGAGGATGTCGTTGTGGCTTGTACAGCCCTTTGAGACACTTGTGATTTAGGGCTATATAAATAAACATTGATTGATTGATTGATTGATTTACACTGCATATAAAACCAGAGTTAAGTAATTGGACAAAGATGGACTACAATGGGCCATAGCAGAGTTGTCCAAACTTTTGGACTTGGGGGGCAACATTGGGCTAAAAAAATTTGGCCGGGGGCCGAAAGCCAACAGCATGCAAACTAACCATATATACTGTATGTATGTATATATATACATACTGTATATGTGTGTGTGTTTACATACTATAATAATATAATGGATATATAATTAATGATATTATAATTTAATATTAAGAGTATGTGATCGTCTCCACATCAAGAGGAGCCAGATGAGGTGGTTCGGGCATCTATAGTCAGAGTGCCCCCCGAACACCTCCTTTAGGGTGCGTTCGACCACGGGGAAGACCCAGGACACGGTGGAGAGACTACGTCTCTCAGCTGGCCTGGGAACGCCTCGGGATCCCCCGGGAAGAGCTGGACGAAGTAGCTGGGGAGAGGGAAGTCTGGGCTTCTCTGCTTAGGCTGCTGCCCCCGCAACCCAACTGCAGAGAAGCGGAAGAAGATGTGTGGACGGATGGACTATGTGAGAGTTCAACTCCTACCTTGTTTACTTCCGTGACGACCTCTTTAAAGCTTTGTAATCACTCTTCAATATAATGCAGCTTAAAGTCAAACATGAATAAGTGTGGAGAGAGTGTATAGCATTTTTTCCCATCATGCCTTGCAAGGGATTTTAACGGGTGTAATTTCGAAATTTTTTGTGATGATGGGAAAACAATTTTATAATATCCCCAAAGTTCAGTGAGCAGGTTGCGTTAGGTGTTACCATGTATGATGACTTTTTGTGCTGGTAAAAACAGTTTTCCTGCACCATGACTAGGAAAGGTTGTTTGGATTGGGTCCTATAGGTAAATGCTGTGCTTATAATATCAAGAAAGTACACATCATGGTCACTGACCTGAGTTTCTCACATTTTCCAAAATATGGGTATTTAATTTTACCACGAAAACAACCTGCACAGACAGGTTTGCTGTAAAATTGAACGAGTGCTGTCATCTTGCAGGCCAAAATGAAGCATTTGGCCCGGGGGCCAGGGTTTGGACACCCTTGGGCTAGTACTGTAAGTGAAAATAAAAGGGGATTTTTGCCTAATTCCTCATTATTTTTAGCCACTTCCCCAAAGCTCACTTTTCTATCTATAACCTAAGCAACTTATTAAATATAACATAGCAACTTGTTAAATTACTTTGGATGTATTTTTGTACAACACACTGAAATAAATACACTGTAGTAGGCTATACTTGGAGCTAGTACATTTATTATTTTTAGTGAAAATTGATTAAAATCATGTAATACAAATTGTACTACTTTTGTTGCCTTGGTGCAGGCCTGTTACCTGCGTCTGCAGGCCAGATGCCAGTGTGGGCAAACGACCTCAGCAGAGAAAGCCACACACAGTCACCCATTGCCTTGTGGCTTTTAGGGTGTTTGGATGACATTACTACAGTCAAAATGAGAGCAAGATAACAATGACATATTGTATGTTTATTGGATGACTTTGGAGCAATACTATCAAATAGGTTACTGGCAGATAAGGCCAAACTGATTAACACAACATTTCTTAACTTTCAGTTTACCAGTGAGTGCTCTGGAGGGGTGGGCCAAAAAAGTTTGCATTCACGCTGTGATTGGCCACAGAAAGACGGACTCAGCCCGGTGATAGCTTTAGCGGATATGCACTCGCGGAGACGATTGGCTGCCACGAAGTTGTCCCGTTTTGTGGTCTTATTTACGCGGCTCCATTTCTACCAAATATGGATAATCTGCTGACATCACCAGTGGGCAAATACCAAACGTCTCCTTTTGAGGAAGTATGAAGGAAGGCAAGATTGCTTTATCAATATCTCTGCAATGCCTCCACGGTTTGATTTCAAATTTTCGGGTCTTATGCAGATCCCAAATACACAACGACAACTGCTGCTTTACCGTATAAAATGAAAACATATTAAGACTAGAAGTCATTGTACATATTATGTCTCGCTGTTCTCTGGTGGGGGTTGGGCAGCGGGGCCACTGAGCTCTTGGTTCAGAGGCCACTTTTCTCAGGGAGCAACCTGTTTGAAGCCTTGCATGGCTAGGAAGCGAGGATCGATGCATATTAGGGCTGTGAATCTTTGGGTGTCCCACGATTCGATTCAATATCGATTCTTGGGGTCACGATTCGATTCAAAATCGATTTTTTTTTTTCAATTCAACACGATTCTCGATTCAAAAACGATTTTTTTTCCCGATTCAAAAGGATTCTCTATTCATTCAATACATAGGATTTCAGCAGGATCTACCCCAGTCTGCTGACATGCAAGCAGAGTAGTAGATTTTTGTAAAAAGTTTTATAATTGTAAAGGACAATGTTTTATCAACTGATAGTAATAATGTAAATTTGTTTTAACTATTAAATGAACCAAAAATATGACTTATTTTATCTTTGTGAAAATATTGGACACAGTGTGAGTATGAGATGCGATGCAAGTGTAAGCCACGTGACACTATTGTTATTTTTTTTTTAATTTTTATAAATGTCTAATGATAATGTAAATTAGGGATTTTTAATCACTGCTATGTTGAAATTGTAACTAATATTGATACTGTTGTTGATAATATTCATTTTTGTTTCACTACTTTTGGTTTGTTCTGTGTCGTACGTGTTTGTGTCTCCTCTCAATTGCTCTGTTTATTGCAGTTCTGAGTGTTGCTGGGTCGGGTTTGGTTTTGGAATTGGATTGCATTGTTATGGTATTGCTGTGTATTGTTTTGTTGGATTGATTAATTTAAAAAAATAAAAAATAAAAAAATAAAAAAATAAAAAATAAAAAATAGATTTTTTAAAAATGAGAATCGATTCTGAATCGCACAACATGAGAATCGCGATTCGAATTCGAATCGATTTTTTCCCACACCCCTAATATATACATATATAATGTATTAAGTTCTCCCCGTGACTGCGTGGGTTCCCTCTGGGTACTCCGGCTTCCTCCCACCTCCAAAGACATGCACCTGGGGATAGGCTGATTGGCAACACTAAATTGAGCCTAGTGTGTGAATGTGAGTGTCCAAATGCAGCTGGGACAGGCTCCAGCCTCCCCCGAAACCCAGAGAGGGACAAGCGGTAGAAAATGGATTGAGGGATGGATATACTGTATTATTCTGATGGTTGTTATGATGTGGAGAAGGAGTGGTTTTAAATAAGTTCTGCTTCTTCTTACTACTTTTTTTGGAAATGTACACTGCTTAAATATATATCTTGAAGTCGTCATTGCTATTTTGTTCCAGACACAGTAAAAAATAAACTTCATAAACATTTTATAGATTCAACTGGTCACAACATTAGGTACACTTGTACACTTGTATAAGTAATATGCAACTATAATTATTTGATACTTGTTTATATATACAAATATGCAGTTTTAATCTGCAATATTGTATCTCAGATTTTTTTTAAAACTCCAAATAGTGGCTACTAATATTAAAAATTGTTGCAATTATGCATGATGTTGGTGGATGAAGTCATTATTATTCAATTGTTTATTCTTTCTATGAATAAACTTGCCACAATATGAATTTGTTTCTTGTTTAGGAATGTATTTCTTTCATAAGGTTTAAGTTGACTATTTAATAAATAATAGCAGTTAATGATGACACTGGTGGTGTATGGGCTACACTTACATTTGCATACATGTCATATTATCAGGCACCAACAGGCACTTCATTATTTTCAAACTTAACCCATCAGCAAGCAGCAGCTTGGTACAATATTAACAAGAAACAATTATCGGGTTAAATGTACAATATCAGATCGGGACACCACATATTTAGGCTGACCATACGTCCTCTTTTCCCCGGACATGTCCTCTTTTGCGGGGGTGTCCGGGCGGGGTTTCTTAAATGCCTCAAATGTCCGGCATTTTGAATTAGGGTTGCGTGTATTTTCAATGTACGTCCAGAGTTAAGTTAAGAAGGGGTTAAAAAAAAAAATGAAGGTGCGCGCACGTAGCAACATTCGTGAGGGAGGGGCAGAGACACAGAGCGAGAGAGCTAGTGAGTGGAGAGAGACATGAGAACAAGAAATGCCGAAATGTAAATGCAACTTCACGGATGATTTGCGGGAAAAGTATTTGTGTTTTCGTCCTGGCCGTGACACATGGGAAGCAGAATGCACTGTGTGCAAAGCAGCAACGTATGTATCTGTGGCAAATAAAGGGGCCAACGATCTCCAAGCCCATATCGACACTACAAAGCACAAAACAGCTGTGCAGGGCGAGAGCTCGTCTGCTGTTTTTTGTTTAAATTTAATTAACTTGTTTTGAGGCATTATTTATGTTTACATTATATACAAGAGGTTATTTTGAATATTTCTACCTCTGCACTTTTTTTTCCAAAACTGTGAATGTTACAGAATATAAGTGTGACTTATTTTGTTATACTGTCAAGCAGTGTTGGCGTTAACACACTTTTTGTGTCTTTTTAACGCATTGAAATCAGAAAGGACGCGGATTATACTTTTTAAATTATTTTTTTTTACCATTTGTGGCCCACAGCTAATGTTTTAAAGGCCCACGGCACATTCTAAAAATACTATTAAAATAAACAAAAACATAACAAAAGTGAAATAAAAAAGCTTAAAGGTGAAATGTAATTTAGAAAAAGTTGCAATGTTGACTAATAAAACAAAGCTTTTTTTTTTTTCTTTCAAACTGTCATTGCTCAAAACATAATATTGAATCAAAATCAATGTTATTATGAGTTATTGACCTATCAAAGGTTCCGATTACTTCACATCAAATATTCCACTTTGAAAAATATTTTTGGTGGAAGATTTTGCATATTTTGTGTGTTTGCCATAAAAAAACAAAGTTTTGTTTGACAAAAAAGGGCAGAAAACAAACAAACAATAAAAACAACATAAAAAAAACTAAAACATTTTGAAATGAGGAATAGATGTGAAGTAGATGTAGACTCCAGAGATGTAAGCGTTAAATATAAAATGTATGTATGCCCTGGCACACCATTATCATCATTTCATGACCCAAGCAAAACACTTTTTACACTTTTATACTGAAATAAATACACCTACAACTTATTCAATAAAAACATAGAAAAAACTACCAGCAGCGGTAAAGTTTAGATCCATGAAGGAAAGAAGAAAGTGAATGAATGTTTATAACTGATACATTTACATATGTATACACATTTGTTTTCTTTTGTATTATCTTTTTTAATGAATTAAGTAACGATTATGACAACCTTTTTCCAAAACACAATATAGAATGTGAGATGTAACAGGATAATGCATACATTTGTCATTTGTTTTCAAAACGCTTACAAAAAAGTGGGACCCCAAAAATTTACTGTGGGACCCCATTTTTATGACTTGATGGGGTCCCTGGGACCCCATTTTGAAATTCCTAGCGCCAACACTGCTGTCAACAGAGGAGAAAAAATGCTTTATTTAAATAAATGTATTATTTATAAAGCAAGTTCGAGTATCATTGGCAAATGTTCACCTAGTCCCGGCCTTGGCGTGCTGCCCGCCTTGGCACGCATATATGTGTCCTCTTTTTGGGATTTTAGAATATGGTCAGCCTACACATATTTATTTATCTTTAATCTCTTTACATATTTTAACTTATTTTCAATGTATTAATAATTATATGTATTCTTATTTCAGTAACTATTGTCATTAACTTAACCTTTTTTTGATGTTTGTTTTTTCTACAAATTTTTTTTTAACCTTCAGTAATGGGGGTTTTAAATCAAATATCACACTATGAGTGGCTGAAACACTTTCTCTTGTTACTTGTTTTCTTTAACTTGTGTATTGATTTTGTTTTTTTTGCAATGGCTATTTCTTACCTTTTCATACTGTTTGCCTTACATTTTGAGGAAAAACATCTCATGTGTTTTCTCCATTAATGACGCACTTTTTGTAGAGTTGGAGCTTGTTGTACATTCCAGCGAGATAAGTACAAGGACGCAGAGTTTGTTTGGGGTGGGAAGAAGAAGAACAGAGAAATTCCAAGAAGGATAAGAAAGTGTGTTGGGACGAGTTGTATTTTAGCTGACACAAGGAGAAGACCATTTAACTGTTCTTCCTGTTTTGACACTTTCACTTATAGTGTTTCATAAAGTAATAATAATCTAATTAATCAAGTTTGTACAATGTCCATGGAAGAAGAATTCTGGGTATCAAACTGTCTAATCTAAACATAATTATTTAACTTCCATTGTTCATAATGTTTGTGCTTTTAGGGGTTTCCCGATTCGATTATGATATCGGATAATGGCTCGATATCATAAAAAAACAACTAGTATGGGATTACATGGGCTGGGATGTAAAATGTGTGGTATAATCTCCGACACAAGCAGTCCTGCAGTGTGTTTACGTGTGCAAAGCTGAACAGCCAGTTAACATCTAAATGTCCTCCAATAAACGCACAAGGTTGGTCTTTTATTGTATTTTAGTCCAGTCATTTACTAAAGGTAAACATGGTAGTCTGTATGCTAACAACAACAGCTAAACACACATTAGCACACCAGCTAGACATTCGTAAGAAGTGTCCTTCATTGAACAATATTGCAGTCTAAAACAGCCCATTGGTCAATATGAACAAATATCATATACCGTATTTTACGGACCATAGAGCGCCCCGGATTATAAGGCGCACTGCCGATGAGCGGGTTTAGTCAGGTCTATTTTCATATAAAAGGAGCACCGGATTATAGGGCGCATTAAAGGGGTCATATTATGATTTTTTTTTTCTAAATCGAAAACTTTTCCTTGTGGTCTTCATAACATGTAATGGTGGTTCTTTGGTCAAAATATTGCATAGATTATGTTTTACAGATCATCTTCAAGCCGCTTTCTGACAGTCGCTTTAGGATGCGCCGTTTTGTGGGCGGTTTTATTTACGCGGCTCACCTTCGGCAGCGTCTTTTCTCTGTCATCTTTCTTTCTCTTACCGGTGTAGCGTGCAAGGACGGGAATAAATGTCAAAAGATGGAGCTAACTGTTTTAATGACATTCAGACTTTACTTAAAATTAATAACGGAGCAGCATCTCCTCATCCGTCGCTCACTCGTGCAACAACAACACCGGAAATGTGTCCTGTGAAAAACCGTCCGACCATAACTCTCTAATAACTAAAGTTCCTTGGGTGAATAATGTAAACTCACTACACCGGTATGTTTTAGCGCTTTCATGGCAAGTTTACTGACAGATATAAGTAAGAACTTGACACTACTTTATATGAGAATTGGCAACAGCGGAGGATGAATGTCCCATAACAAGAAGATAGAGAAAAAGAAGAAGCTTATCGACTACAGCGTCGCCACGGACTACAAAGGCGGACGCGCGCAAATGTTCAGGTCTTATGCAGATCCCAAATACAGATCAGCAGGTACCACAAGGTAAGAAAAGTAGCTTTTGCATAATATTGCTAAACAAAATGCCAGATAATATGTCTTACCTTATACACACACCATAATAATATTCGTATGTTGACAATCCATCAAGGGGTCCGGCTTCATAGCTTACCAAAGTCGTACTAAAACATTTTGATAAATTGTTGAGCACCATGTGTAATGTTTTATATTTTCAATGGAACATATACAATTTTGGTGTTGTTTACTTGAGTCATATTGCAGTCTACAAGTATCTCTTATGTAACCTGACTCTCGCCGGATCTTTGTAGTTTGCTGAGCTCCACACAAGGATCTGGGAGTTCTCAATAGGAGATGTGTTTCAGAAGGCGAGGCCTTGTAAAAAAAATAATTGTATGTGATTGGATAAACCACTTGTCCGTTATCTTGAATGACGTGCTACTTCAACCACTCACCTCGAAATCAACCCGTGACGCTGATGAGAGCGAT
Organism: Entelurus aequoreus; assembly: GCF_033978785.1. Classification (NCBI taxonomy): domain Eukaryota; kingdom Metazoa; phylum Chordata; class Actinopteri; order Syngnathiformes; family Syngnathidae; genus Entelurus; species Entelurus aequoreus. The sequence goes on from NC_084739.1 coordinate 56,076,046, forward strand.
GCTGGGAAATCCAAACCCGGTCAGAAGAAGAGCCAAAACATCCTTGCCACCAATAAATGCCTTCAAAACCGTTCTCTGTTCATCTTTTAAATGATTAATATTCGATAGATTCGACAAAACAGTTGCAATAGCAGAATCAATGTCAGCACACGACGCAGCGAGGGCTGCGTGCCGCCATTGTTGTTTGAATCAAACAGTCGCTTCGGCGCTACGTCACATCTATGAAATTGTTGTGTTCATTCAAGTTAATCTTAAATACTGTTCTTATACTTGAATGCCTATTGGTAATGTGTTCTACTGTCTTACTCAGGCTATTTACGTTGTGCTTTTTGATACCTTGAAGCCACCGTAGTTGGGCTGGGCCTTTTGAGGAAGTTACTGAAATAAAGGAGAGTGCTGTTGTGAAGTTGAGCGAGGCTGTTGTGTCTGTTATTTGAACATAACATTTGGCGAACGAGGATGGCTGACACACCTATATTCTCCCTGCCACCTCCGGACCCGTTTCTACCCCTCCCGGGCGATCCTGTCATTCCCTGGAATCAGTGGAAATCGTCTTTTGAGACGTATCTTTTGGCCACAGGTTTGGACAATGCCACTAGCGCGAGGAAGCGCGCCATTCTCCTACACCTGCTTGGAGCGGAGGGGAACAGAATTTTCAATTCTCTCAGCGGTACGCTGGACACTTATGATGCAGTCATAACAGCTTTGAGCGGACATTTTGTAAAATCACAGAATATCCTACTCCGCCGGTTGGAGTTCAGACGAAGATGTCAGCGCCCGGGTGAGTCTGCCAGGCAGTATGTAGCAGATTTAAGAGCCCTATCACAGAACTGTAATTTCGGCAACCTCACTGATGAACTCATTCGAGACCAGCTCATTGAGAAAACGTCTAATCCCAGAGTGCAGGAGGAGTTGTTACTCAAGGATGCAACTTTGACACTTGATGACGCACTAATAATCGCAATACAAGTGGAATCGGCTACTGAATGTGCGGCCAAAATTGCGGAAAATAAGCCTCATAGGCCTACCCCTGTTATTGAACAGTCAGTGCAACAGCTATCAACCTCAGACCCTGATGCTGCTATACAGGTAGCGCGTCCCCAGCCAACACGTCAACAGAGACGGTGTGGGAATTGTGGCTCCAACCGCCATGCAACAAGGGCCCAGGACTGCCCTGCTAGGGGCCAAACTTGTCGCCGTTGTCAGAAGCCTAACCACTTTGCCAGGTGGTGCCGGTCCGCTCCGGCCGATTACCCTGATGCACAGTCACATGACCCGGCGGTGCCTGTGCGCACTGTAGGCCCCCACTCAGCGACTTTCTCGAGGTGCCCTGTTTACCTGGATGACTGCTGTGTCCCTCTCCTCCTCGACACTGGGGCCAAAGTGTCACTACTGAATGTCGACACCTGCAACCTGCTCTTCCCGAACAGACAGCTACAGCCCCCGTCCACTGCCCTCTGTGGCTACGGCCGCAGCAAAATCGATGTCGTCGGCCTTCTCTACCTCCCGGTTCGCTACACCTCTACAGCTGTGGACCGTTTCCCGTTCCACATCACGCGCCGCGGCGAGAACATCATGGGCCTCGACCTCTTCACTAGCCTGGGTTTTACCCTGCAGGACAACAGCGGTATGCGGATTCTACACGTAGCGTCTCCGAGGCAACACGACCAGCCGGAGCTGTTTAACGGCCTGGGCTGCCTCAGCTCATTTACACACAAGCCACTCCTGGACCACAGCGTGCCTCCCGTGGTCCAGCCCCTTCGCCGTGTTCCCCTGGCTTTGCGGGACGGCGTTACGCAGGAGCTTCAACGCCTCCAGGCTGGTGGAATCATAGAGCCCATCGACGCTTCCCCATGGGTGTCCAACATTGTCATCGCCAAGAAGAAGTCGGGCGGACTGAGAGTCTGCGTCGACCTCCGCCAAGTGAACAAGGCAGTGGTGCCTGACAAATATCCTCTTCCTACGACGGAGGAACTCACTACACACTTCCACGGCTCCCGAGTTTTCAGTAAATTGGACTTGCGCCAGGGCTATTTACAAGTCCCTTTACATAAGGAGAGTAGGGACTTGACAGCGTTTATCACCCACACTGGCCTGTACCGCTACACGAGGATGCCTTTTGGGCTCAATTCAGCGCCGAGTTGTTTCCAGAAAATCATGTCCACAATCCTCGCTAGCTGCACTGGGACTGTGGCGTATCTGGATGATATTGTGGTGCATGGGCCAGATGCTGCCACACACGATGCCCGCCTGGAACAGGTTTTCACCGCACTCAAGCGCCACCATGCCACGCTGATCACAGAGAAGTGTGTTTTCGCTGCACCCGCCATAGACTTTGTTGGGTTCCGTGTCTCCGCCGACGGCATCTCGCCTCTCCAGTCGAACGTGGATGCCATCATCGACGTCCCCACTCCTGCGACGGCCTCCCAGGTGGCATCATTTTTGGGGATGACAGCCTACTACATGCGGTTCCTGCCTCAGTACTCCTCCATTACGGCCCCGCTCAGGATGCTGCTCAGGCAGGAGACACCATGGTCTTGGACTCCCAAGTGCCAGGTTGGTTTCGACGAGTTGAAGCGGCTCCTCACCACGTCTCCGATCCTGGCGCACTTCCAACTGGACAGCCCCACATTCGTGACCTGTGATGCTTCCGCAGTGGCTCTAGGTGCCGTTCTGTCACAGATCCATGATGGCGTAGAGAGACCGGTAGCGTTTGCCTCTCGGGCGCTCAGCCCCACTGAGCAGAAATATTCAGTGGGCGAACGGGAAGCACTCGCCTGTATATGGGCATGTGAGCGTTGGCATCTCTACTTATAGGTCCTTTACTTTACGGACGGACCACCAGGCCCTGACGACCCTGATGTCTACCTCTGGTGTGGGGCACAGGCCCCTCCGTCTTCACAGATGGTCAGACCGTCTGCAGCAGTATGACTTTCAGCTACAATTCACCCCTGGCAGGAATAACGTGGTGGCAGACTACCTGTCCCGTCCTGCCACCACCCAGGGCCCCGCTGTCTCCCCGGAGGACGAAGAAGACGTGGTCCACTCACCATTGAAGGACACTGTCTCCCTTCGTGATTTGGAGACGGCCTCAGCAGCCGAGCCTGTCTTCACCATGCTGCGTGACTACATCAGACACGGTTGGCCTTCCCGTGTCCCACCTGAGCTAGAGCCGTATTCCCGTGTGAAGAACGAACTGTCATGCTGGGGTGAGGCCTGCATCGCCCGGGGACACTGCGCTGTTATCCCAGTAGCCCTCAGAGGGTGTGTCTTACAGATGGCACACCAGGGTCACCTTGGCATAGTCAAAGCCAAGCAAAGGTGCCGTGACACAGTGTGGTGGCCCGCCATCGATCGAGACCTGGAGGGACTCATCCGCTCCTGTGCAGCGTGCCTCACCAGTGGGAAGACTGGGCCACCCGCTTCGCCTCCACTCCAGCCCCTGGACTGGCCAACTAAACCGTGGGACCATCTCCAGCTTGATATCTGTGGTGAGCTGCATAATGTGCCACACCACCAGAGGTTTCTTGTGGTGGTCTACGACCTGCATTCCAAGTGGCCTGAGGTGGCTCCCATGGGAACGGTCACCTCTGCTGCCGTCGTCGCCTTCCTGGACCGCCTGTTTTCCCGTTGGGGTTTACCCCGAGCCATCACCACGGACAACGGTCCTCAGTTCCTGTCCTCGGAGTTCACCGCCTACCTTGCCAGCAAGGGTGTTACTCACATCAGAACCTCCGTCTACCACCCCCAGGCAAACGGGGGGGTGGAAAGGTACAACCAATCACTGAAGAATGGACTGCGTGCTCACATGTCCGAGGGATACTCGCTGGAGGCTGCACTGAATCAGACCCTCCTCCACTACAGGGCGACTGTCCACTCTACAACAGGGGTCTCTCCTGCCAGCCTCATGGTGGGTCGAGAGTTTGTGCTTCCCCTGTCGAGACTCCGCCCACCGATGGCCGCGAGCCCGCGACCATGCTCAGCAGCAGTCAAGTCTCGCGTCAAGGGACAACAAACTTCCATGAAGCAAAGGTTCGATCAGAAGCACAGGGCTAAATGGCCAGCTGTCAGAGTGTCGGACTGGGTCAGAGCGCGCCGGCCCCACCGCGCCAACAAACTGTCAACATTCTGGTCTGCTCCATACCAGGTCAGCCGCCAGCTGGGCCCAGCTTCATTTCAGTTAACCGATGGATCCCGTTGGCACGCTAGCTGCCTGCGCAAGGTACCTGCCCCTCCTCACCAGCCTCACGTCACAGGGGTGGCACCGAACATTCCCGCATTGGGGCCACGCCCTCCGGTGCCCGATCCAGTGGCAGCACCCCTCGCCCAGGCTGTGCCGGTCGCGCAGTGCCCTGCTCCAGCACCGGCCCCACTGCCGGTCCCCCTTGCTCCTGAGCCTCGGCCTGTTAGGGCCCGTGCACGCCCTGAGCGTTTTCAGGACTTTGTGGCCACCTTCCATACTTGAAGTTTTAAGAGAGGAGGGGAAATGTTGTGTTCATTCAAGTTAATCTTAAATACTGTTCTTATACTTGAATGCCTATTGGTAATGTGTTCTACTGTCTTACTCAGGCTATTTACGTTGTGCTTTTTGATACCTTGAAGCCACCGTAGTTGGGCTGGGCCTTTTGAGGAAGTTACTGAAATAAAGGAGAGTGCTGTTGTGAAGTTGAGCGAGGCTGTTGTGTCTGTTATTTGAACATAACAGAAATCCATCACGGCGATCCTGATTGGTTCATTATTTTTTGCTATCTTGAAGGAGTTTGCAATGCCTTAGGGCCCAGACCCTTGTGTGGAGTTCAGCGAACTACAAGGATCTGGCGAGAGTCAGGTTATCTCTTATGTGTGTCTCTCACCAAATTGCAGTCTACACGTATCTCTTATGTGTGACGGCCTTCTACTGGTCACACTTATGTTTACACCATGTACCAAATAAAATAGCTTTGAGGTCGGTAAGCACAACCAAAATTACTGTATTCTGTACATTAGACGCACCGGGTTATAAGGCGCACTGTCGAGTTTTGAGAAAATGAAAGGATTTTAAGCATGCCTTATAGTCCAAAATATTAAGAACTGCATAATATTTACACACACAAAGTCTCCAAGGCATAAGCGTATTAGAAGGTATCTGTCACGACGGGGTTTTCGCAGCTTGCTGCGGGGTTCGTTCTCCCGGGATGCAGACGGACCACTCCGGACAAGGCGTGCAGGTAGGAACATGATTTATTCCTCAAAATAGCAAAGTAGTACAAAAAAAACGGAACACAAGGCGAAGGCACAACGTGCTGATCGTACTTGGAGCTAATGCTACTTCTTAGCATGGACTAGGGACACGCCATACTCCGGTAACTGTGGCATGAAACAAACAACGACTGGCCGACTGACCGGCAAAGGCAGGATTAAAGGCCTACTGAAATGAATTTTTTTAATTTAAACGGGGATAGCAGATCCATTCTATGTGTCATACTTGATCATTTCGCTATATTGCCATATTTTTGCTGAAAGGATTTAGTATAGAACAACGACGATAAAGATCGCAACTTTTCGTCTCTGATAAAAAAAAGCCTTGCCCCTACCGGAAGTAGCGTGACGACACCGGAGGAAGGACTGCTCATATTTTCCTATTGTTTACACCAGCAGCGAGAGAGATTCGGACAGAGAAAGTGACGATTACCCCATTAATTTGAGCGAGGATGAAAGATTCGTGGATGAGGAACGTTAGAGTGAAGGACTAGAATGCAGTGCAAGACATATCTTTTTTCGCTCTGACCGTAACTTAGGTACAAGCTGGCTCATTGGATTCCACACTCTCTCCTTTTTCTATTGTGGATCATGGATTTGTATTTTAAACCACCTCGGATACTATATCCTCTTGAAAATGAGAGTCGAGAACGCGAAATGGACATTCACAGTGACTTTTATCCCCACGACAATACATAGACGAAGCTCTTTAGCTACTGAGCTAATGTGATAGCATCGGGCTCAAATGCAGATAGAAACAAAATAAATAAACCACTGACTGGAAGGATAGACAGAAGATCAACAATACTATTAAACCGTGGACATGTAAATATACGGTTAATAATTTCCAGCTTGGCGAAGCTTAAAAATGCTGTTGCTAACGACGCCATTGAAGCTAACTTAGCTACGGAGCTAACGTGATAGCATCGGGCTCAAATGCAGATAGAAACAAAATACATAAACCTCTGACTGGAAGGATAGACAGGAAATCAACAATACTATTAAACCATGAACATGTAAATTCACGGTTAATGCTTTCCAGCTTGGCGAAGCTTAAAAATGCTGTTGCTAACGACACCATTGAAGCTAACTTAGCAACGGGACCTCACAGAGCTATGATAAAAAACATTAGTGCTCCACCTATGCCAGCCAGCTCTCATCTGCTCATCAACACCCGTGCTCACCTGCGTTCCAGCGATCGACGGAAGGACGAAGGACTTCACCACGATCATCCGTGCGGTCGGTGGCTAGCGTCGGCTAGCGCGTCTGCTATCCGAGTCAAAGTCTTCCTGGTTGTGTTGCTGTAGTCCGCCGCTAATACACCGATCTCACCTACAACTTTCTTCTTTGCAGTCTTCATTATTCATTAAACAAATTGCAAAAGATTCACCAACATAGATGTCCAGAATACTGTGGAATTATGAGATGAAAACAGAGCTATTTTGTATTGTATTCAATGGGGTACCGATACTTGCGTTTCACTGGTTACGTCACGCGCATACGTCATCATCCAAAGACGTTTTCAACCGGAAGTTTAGCGGGAAATTTAAAATTGCACTTTATAAGTTAACCTGGCCGTATTGGCATGTGTTGCAATGTTAAGATTTCATCATTGATGTATAAACTATCAGACTGCGTGGTTGGTAGTAGTGGGTTTAAGTAGGCCTTTAAATAATGCCTCTGATTAGTGCTCGGGAAGCAGGTGAGCGGGCGAACACTAATCAGACAGGTGGAAATAATAAGTAACCATGGTAACTAAAACAAACAAGGGTGCACAAAAACAGGAACTCATGGAGTCCAAAACTAACAGAATATAACAAAACATGATCCGGACCACGGATCATGACAGTATCCAGTAAGAAACGTAGCCACATCCTTCAACTTACTGAGCCACAAACCTAACTTCATGAATTATTGTGTGCACTAGGTGTTGCTAAAAAAAAACAATTACCACTACACTTTGAGTGATTTCATTTTTATTAACATTCCACACTCTACAATGATACAAGTACAGTGGAACCTCAATTTACGAACCCCTCTATTTGCAAACTTTCCGATTTGCTAACTTTTTGATAGAGCCAAATATGCCCCCGTGTGCGAACCATGTCTCTGCGCAGGAACGCTTCATTCATTTAGTCATTCATGTTGTGTCCCGCCTGCAGGCACAAAGCAAGGCGCGGCAATTTTGGGGAAGCCGAGCCCCCCATGCCACTTGCTGCGCAGTAGACTACTCGTCACCACGCAGCTCTTCAGCATGCCTGCCTTTTCTGTGTTTTTTTTCTTTGTTTTGTCCGTTATGTTAACTCAATATGAGTCCTAAAAAGACAATAGTCCAGGGTGGAAAGAAGGAGGGAATCGCTGTGGAGTAGGGTTGTACAGTATACCGGTATTAGTATAGTACCGCGATACTAATGAATCATATTCGGTACTATACCGCTTCTAAAAAGTACCGGTCCCCGACCCCCTTTTTTTTATACGGGCATGACGTCACATTGTCGTCACGTCATGACATTGCTGGTTTTACGAGCAGAGGAGCATGTTCGGTAGCGCACAATCACGGAGTACTTACAAGCAGACACAGTGTGTAGACAGAAAATTGATAATGGACGCATTTTGGCTTAAAAACTAACGATAAAGGTGAAGCTATAACACTGAAATGCCCTCAGGAAGAAATGCTTTAAGACATGGCTAGCTAGCTAGCGGCTAACGTCCAGCCGCAGTCTGGAGTGTTTTAACTACTTCTAAATCACTAATCCTCGCTTCCATGGCGACAAATAAAGTAAGTTCCTTACAAGTATCATCCCTGCAGGACGAGGAATTCATATAATACATGCTTCACTACACACCGTAGCTCACCGGCGTCAAAATGTAAACAAATGCCATTGGTGGATCTACACGTGACATCTACTGTAATGATACCAAGTACAATAACGTATCTAGTTGATACTACTATGATTATGTCTATATTTAATCTATATATAATCTTTTTTCGTTTTTTCAAATTTTATATTATGTTTATAAACTCAGGAAATATGTCCCTGGACACATGAGGACTTATACATTATGACCATTGTATGATCCTGTAACTACTTGGTATCAGATCGATACCAAATTTTGTGGTATCATCCAAAACTAATGTAAAGTATCCAAACAACAGAAGAATAAGAGGTTATTACATTTTAACAGAAGTGTAGATAGAACACGTTAAAAGGGAAAATAACCAGACGACCTCAGGTGCTTACTACTCTGACTTCATTGGATAAATGTGGAAAAAAGGAGGCAGTACACAAGTGGAACAAAGGTAAATAACATCAACTATTTACTTTATTACATGTTGTAAAAGTCGTCAGTGACACTCCATTTGTGTAGTTATTAGCCTCAACCCGAGTGAACAGAAGGCTAATGCTAACAAGCTAACGCTAAAGCCGATGTGTTTGTGTTGTCGGCGTGAGATAAACACTGACATTTATTATTTATATATCGTTATTTACAGCTGAAATGGACCAAAAGAAATCGCCTGACTCTCATGAATTTATCATTAAATGAGAGGACGACTTTCTGACTGTTGAACATTGAAGACAAAAGCCTGACTTTTTATGAACAATTTGGTACACTTTATTTTCTAAATCATATCGTTTTGTATATTATTGCTTTGTAATTCGATTACTTACTTTTTTAGCAAAAGAACTGTGACCTACAGTAATATTGTCTGTTTATCTACATGGTATCAGTATAGAAGTATAGTAAACCACTCCAACATACGTCATCAGTCTGATAAACTACTCTGAACCGTGAAATGCGGTGGAAACACAAACCACACCCTTCTACAGGAACCTATAAAACCAGGAACCAGAGGTTCCATGAACTATACGTTCCGAAAGCTATGGTGGAAAAGGGCCTATTGTTGGTTATACGGAAAACACACAAAGTCATTAAACATGAACATTCATTGATCTGGTACATTTTCAAAATCACGGACTGTACAAAAACAATAACCTGCTGTCATTGATATACAGCGAATTTACAATAAAAAATACAATCGTCCCATTTATGTCGACAACACGTTTATGTTGACCGACTCATTAAGTCCGTCAATTGTACTGCTTAATTTCTTCCTATATTGACTTTTTAAAAGAGCAGTGGTTGCATTTGTGTTACTGTGGGGTTCCAGTATGAAAAAAGCAAAAATAAAGAGTAAACTGGGAACTGAAAGCCAAATAGGGAACTCTGTCTGACGACTCAGACTCGTTGGGCACTATTAAGCAATTAGCAGATGTTATCTTCTGCTCTTCCACACGTCATTCATGCGCCCACAGAAGGACAAAGAGCTGTGCGTGTGTGCAGAAGAAAGACTTTACAGTTGCCGTCACTTAGCGAGTGGAAGATGTGGCATTAAGATCGAGGGAGAGAGGGAAGGAAAGAGGAGGAATGAAAGGAGGGGGGAGTGAAGAAGCAAAGTTAAGTGGCAAGACAGAAGTGTCAGATTTCAACCTTCAGCTGCTTTTGTTAAAGACTTATTCGCATCCAAGCAAGCAATAACAATTCCAATTGTTTGTCTAGTTATCGAATTCTCTGTTGTCTTAAGGCAGAGGTTCTTAACCTTGTTGGAGGTACGGAACCCCACCAGTTTCATATGCGCATTCACCTTCTTTAGTGAAAAATTAAATGTTTGTTTTTTTTTCAAATTCAAGACAGTTATATGTTTTTGGTAACACTTTAGTATGGGGAACATATTCTAAGTAACAAAGACTTAATTTAGAGTTTTTTGGACACTAGGGGAACATATTCTAAGTAACAAAGACTTAATGTAGAGTTATCTGGTTAGGGTTAGGGTTAGAGGGTTAGGGCCAGGGTTAGAGGGTTAGGGTTATAATAAGGCCATGCCGAATAAGGCATTAATAAGTACTTAATAATGACTAGTTAAGAGCCAATATGTTACTAATTTGCATGTTAATAAGCAACTAATTAATGGTGAATATGACCCCATACTAAAGTGTTACCATGTTTTTTTGCTGGTGCACAAAATGAACCGTGCATGAACATCACCTTGTTCAAAGAACAAAACCAACACAGTGCATAAACTCACAACAAATTACACACCTGCAAATCAGTGTGACTTCTGCTGTTGCCGTATCCGTAATACCGTTTTTATTTACACAATGAGTCGGGTGTGTCTTGACCTCTGCCGAACCCCTGAGCCCGACTCACCGAACCCCTAGGGTTCGATCGAACCCAGGTTAAGAACCACTGTCTTAAGGTAAGTGCGCTGCATCGGATTTAGGGCTGTCAATGTTAACGCGATAACGACGTCACGAAAATATTCTTAAACGGCACCGTTTCCTGTGTGACCCTCAGCCCATACTGTAGCCATGAAAAGCAGCGTTGTTCCAGCTGATGTAGAGTCACATGTGGGAACTAATATCGAGCAGAAATGTATGTTACTAAAATAAATCCCGGGAACTTGTGGAGGCACTGATTATTAATCTAATTGTTAAACTAGTCATTACGTTTGTCAATGACTAGTCGGGGGTCGGCAACTCGTAGCTCCCTGGAGTGTTTTCAAAAATGTGTGAAAATGGAAAAAGATGGAGGAAAAATATATATTTTTGTTTTAATTTAGTTTCTGTAGGAGGACAAACATGACACAAACCTTCCTTAATTCCGCTGTCTGTATTAAACATGCTTCGCTGATGAGAGTATTTAGCGAGGGACGTTTTGTCCTACTAATTTCGGCGGTCCTTGAACTCACTGTAGTTTGTTTACATGTACAACTTTCTCCGACACTGCCACAGAAAGATGTGTTTTATGCCAAATGCACAACGGTGAGCTTTGTTGATGTTATGGACTTGTTGGAGTGCTAATCAGGCTTTGGTTAGTGCATGACTGCAAGCTAATCGATGCTAACATGCTATTTAGGCTATCTTTATGCCTCGTTTGTAAGTATATTTGAGCTCATTTAATTTCATTTACTTATGTCGTCTGTGTATTTTAATGTATATTTGCATGTCTCATGACACATTATCTGTATGCAATATTGACTGCATACTTGCCAACCCTCCCGCATTTTCCGGGAGACTCACGAATTTCAGTGCCTCTCCCGAAAATCTCCCGGGTAAACCATTCTCCCGAAAATCTCCCGATTTCCACCCGGACAACTATATTGGGGGCGTGCCTTAAAGGCACTGCCTTTAGCGTCGTCTCTCACCTGAAAAGGAGACTATTATATATGTCTCCGTTATCCATAGATTTATCTATAACCCATAAAGTAGGCAGGCACGGAGCTATTTCTCAGCGTGTGTTTATTCCAGCCGGCATACACTGACACACAACATCCGGATTCCCATCATGCATTGCTTCAAAACTACGGCAGGTTGTAATATTCAAAATTTCCAGCCGGACAAACAATATTGGGGGCGTACCTTAAAGGCACTGCCTTTAGCGTCCTCTCACCTGAAAAGGAGACTATTATATATGTCTCCGTTATCCATAGGTTTATCTATAACCCATAACACGGTGGCCGAATGGATATAGTCACTCATGAACGGTCAGAGAAGCACAAGTCGGTGGCAACGCAGTATTATGGGCCACCTTGCAAGCAACATCCCGTTCTCATTTGCGGATGTTTTCAACAAATCTGTGAAGGATATGTTCCCAGATTCAGAGATCGCTCGCCAGTACTCAAATGGAAGAACAAAGGCTACTCAAATAATGAAAGGTAAGTGTTTTTTTTTTTTAAAGTAAGCAGCAAGTACAGTACAGTTAGTAGAACAACTGTGTTTTCATTACTGTGTACTGTACTATATATATATATATATATATATATATATATATATATATATATATATATATATATATATATATATATATATATATATATATATATGTACAGTATATATAAGAAATACTTTAATTTCAGTGAATTCTAGCTATAAATATACTACCCCCCCCCCCCTTAACAAGGTTGTCAACATAAGCGAGTTGTACTGTAATAGTGGATTAGTTTGTGATTTTGCAGATTACGAGGTGTGTCAGTCCTGCACTGCACAGACAGACAGTACATAATGTTGATGATATGAGTCAGCTGACGTTCAGGCATGCAGAAAAAAGAAAACAAGGTATGTCTTAGAGGAAGGCTCTTATCTCAATAATGAATTATTCATAGATGTTTTACCATGAAGCATAGCATCAGGAGAATGACAGGTAAATTGCTAAGAATTGTGATTAATATTCGAAAAAAAATAAAACAAAGTACCAATGATTGTCTCACACACACACGAAATTATTCTTTGCATTTGACCCATCACCCTTGATCACCCCCTGGGAGGTGAGGGGAGCAGTGAGCAGCAGCGATGGCCGCGCCCGGGAGTCATTTTTGGTGATTTAACCTCCAATTCCAACCCTTGATGCTGAGTGTCAAGCAGGGAGGTAATGGGTCCTATTTTTATAGTCTTTGGTATGACATTTGCATGTCAATTTTAACATAACTTTGCATGTAAATGTTTTAATTAAAATAAATTGATGAATAAAGTCCAATATTTTGTGTAATGGTGCGGAGATAGTCTCATTTATGAACAGTGAAAGTAAGTAATTAAGTAAATCTCATGTATAAAAAAATTACCCATAGCCCATACGAACCAAGGCTCATTTGTGCTTCAAGGAAAAAAGAGTCGGAAGAAGCAGAGTTTATTTAATCCCCCCCCCCCCCCCCTTTTCCATATATTAGCAATAATTGATATAGTTTATTCACTTCCTGTGTTTGAATGTTATAATTTTCTAATAGAGAGAGAAAATAATAGAAAGAACAGACACTGTAGCTGCCTTATGCAGTGATGAAGGAGGACATTTTTTTTAACATATTACATACATTTTAAAACATATTACATAAATACATTAATAAATAACAAAAAGTTAAACAACTATTGGATAGAGATATAAAAAAATAAAGTGTGTTGAAAATTGTTTATTAATTTCACAATCAAAAAACTTAAATTTTGTTCTCTCTTGAAAATATGCAAATAAATAAACACGAGATGAGAAAGCATTCAGCACTAGATTATTTGTAATGTTGCTTTGTTCATCCTTATTTGAAAATATGTTTTCGTGACTAAAACCTCCGAGCAGGCACAAGACATTAAAACAACGTTGAGAACTTGTCCAATTAGGTCCTGACTTTGAGCAACGTCACGTTGAAACGACATGCCTTTTGACGACATTTAATCAATGTTGTGTTCTGACGTTGATTTTAACATTGAATGTGGTCATTTCCCAACCAATATTCAACAACACAACTACAACGTTGAAACAACATGCTTTTTGACTACGTTAATTCAATGTCCGGTTGTGACGTTGATTTGCCCTTTGAAATTTGTTCATCTCCCAACCAACAACGTGGATCCAACGTTAGACATCAACGTTGTCTCAATTTACAAATACAACTATTTTGCAACGTTGTTTCAAAGTCATTTTAAAGGACATGTATGTATAATCAATGTTGTATCAATGTTTTGATCCTACTGAAATTTATTGATTCAAAATCATTAAAACTATGGCAATTATTGACCGTCCTTTTAGAATTTTTGCTACTGTGACAAATATATTACATTGGGCATTCTTTAATGATTTTTAAGGCTAAAAGCCTGTTAGCGATATTTCCTTAGTTTGTTATAAAGCACATGAATTCAATCCATCTACTACCGCTTGTCCCTATCGGGGTCACGGGGGGTGCTGGAGCCTATCTCAGTAGGCAGGGTACACCCTGGACAAGTGGCCACCTCATCACAGGGCCAACACAGATAGACAGACAACATTCACACTCACATTCACACACTCGGGCCAATTTAGTGTTGCCAATCAACCTATCCCCAGGTGCATGTCTTTGGAGGTGGGAGGAAGCCGTAGTACCCGGAGGGAACCCACACAGTCACACGGAGAACATGCAAACTTCACACAGAAAGATCCCGAGCCCAGGATTGAACCCAGGACCTACGCACTGTGGGGCACACGTACTAATCCCTATGCCACCGAATGTTTGCTATTGTGACAAATATATTACATTGGGCATTCTTTAGTGATTTTTAAGGCTAAAAGCCTGGTAGCGATATATGCTTAGTTTGTTATAAAGTACATGAATTCATTGAAATAAATATGATAAGAACAGCGCAGCACGGTGCAACAGGGGTTAGTGCATGTGCCTCACAATACGAAGGTCCTGAGTAGTCCTGAGTTCAATCCCGGGCTCGGGATCTTTCTGTGTGAAGTTTGCATGTTCTCCCCGTGACTGTGTGGGTTCCCTCCGGGTACTCCGGCTCCCTCCCACCTCCAAAAACATGCACCTGGGGATAGGTTGATTGGTGGCACTAAATTGGCCCTAGTGTGTGAATGTGAGGGTGAATGTTGTCTGTCTATCTGTGTTGGCCCTGTGATGAGGTGGCGACTTTTCCAGGGTGTATACCCTGCCTTCCGCCCGAATGCAGCTGAGATAGGCTCCAGGACCCCCCGCGACCCCAAAAGGGACAAGCGGTAGAAAATGGATGGATGGATGTATGATAAGAACAGTTGAATTGTAATAAGCGACTCCCGAGCATTAAAATTGTTAAAATGAGATTCCATCGCAAAAAAAATGTGCATTTGTAAATGAGCTAGCTAAGCAACAGGTGGCCATTTTGGGGAAGCAATATCCTGAGATAGTCCCATGACTGTCCCTGTGTCACATGACAACCACTAATAAAACATATTTTAGCTTACATTTTAAAACTGTTAAATTGTGAGTGTTTTGCGTGTGTGTTTGCGTGTGTGTGTGTTGTATACATGCCAACCCTCCCGAATTTTCCGGGAAACTCCCGAATTTCAGTGCCTCTCCCGAAAATCTCCCGGGACAACCATTCTCCCGAATTTTTCCCGATTTCCAGCCGGACCTGAGTGAGGACAGCCTGTCGTCACGTCCGCTTTTCCTCCTTATAAGAAGCGTGCCGGCCCAGTCACGTTATAACATCTACGCCTTTTGGAGCTCAGTGCGCAACTGCACACACAACAAGAAGGATACTATTATATATGTCTCCGTTATCCATAGGTTTATCTATAACCCATAAAGTAGGCAGACACGGAGCTATTGCTCAGCGTGTGTTTATTCCAGCCGGCACGTTAATACACTGACACACAACATCCGGATTCCCATCATGCATTGCTTCAAAACTACGGCAAGTAGTAATGTCCAAAAACATAACAGAGACAAAGCAGAAGAACGAAGAAGAGACAGTCATGGCGACGACGAGTAAGAAGAAGAAGTACGCTTGCAAGTTCCAAAATAATCGGAAACAAGAATTTCAGTTCATCCAGGACACCTCGAAGGGGAAGGTTGTATGCTAGGGAGAGATGGAAGATTCCAGACTCTAGCGCATTTGATGAAGGCACTTTTGTGCGTGCCACACAGCAATGCATCATCAGAGAGGGTGTTCAGCATGGTTAGAAAGATAGTGACAAAGAAAAGAACGAGGATGGACAATTCAACCCTAAACTCACTCCTTTCCTGCAAATTACATTTCACAGATGCTGCCCATACCTATGCTCCTTCAAAGGCTGTGCTACTGGCTGCAAAGCATTGCACTCTCAAATACAACAAAGAGTAGAGGAGTGCTATGTGTGTGTATATGTGTAAATAAATAAACACTGAAATTCAAGTATTTCTTTTATATATATATATATACCCCGCCAATTCGGAGGTCTCAAGGTTGGCAAGTATGCTTGAGACTTACTTATGACTTGCAAAACAATGACTTGGTCCCATCTCTGGTGTTTGCGTGTTTGTGTGTGAGAGAGAGAGAGAGGGATGGGTGGAGAGTAAAGTTGCATCATTTAGCACCCAAGCATTCAAACACATGTTAAGATGTGAGTCAGTAAACTGGTCGTGGTTCGTCTTCATTGTGACTAAAGGTGCCACAGAAACTGTTGGTATCTGCCTGGTCACGTGGGTCCAACCTCAATCTCCTTATTTGGAAGGCGGAAGACCCGCACCTGTGAGCTGACGTCACAGAGCTAAAACTACCTGCGGTTGTCTCTTTGAACGGTCGGAGTCGTACAGAGAAGGTCTTTGAAGAAGCAGGAGGAGAAGAAAAAGCAAGAGGGGAAAAAAGCAAGAGAAGAAGAAGCTATTTGAACGCGAACACACTTGCTGTGGAATTTATTTTCATTTGGTCGTCGCTTCCAGGAGGACATTTTGGGGACAAGCAGACAGATGGGGGCCGCCAGGTTTGCGGTGTTGAGAACTTTGTTCATGCTGCTTCTGGTAAGTTCTTACATTTCCGCGTGTTGACTTGTAGCTTATATGCGATATTAATATCAGTATCTTACTATTTTATTTGTCATTTTACCCTCAATTCAGACGCCTCCTCTTGGGTCAAATAGCATGAACACGGAAGTAGTTTTGGAAACGTTTTTTTTTTTTTTTTACCTCACAACCAGGACTTAATTTAACGTTGGTGGTTTGAAATAAATTAAACCACAAAATATCTAAATATTATGACCATACAAAACTACCTTTTCGTTTACGGATTAGCAGGTATGTCTTCCTGTCACGGAGCTTAATGGCCTCGCCCTCTATGATGGCGTCGACAGGTGAACTTGCTCAAACGCGTGAATAAACTCGAGCTTTCCATGGAGGCACTAACATCATTTAAGCATGACCGTTGATTGTTCTTTCTGGAGACATAACGTAGTGTAAATTAAAAGTGATAATCATGCACTATGTGGGCTACATCAGTGGTGTCCAAAGTGTTGTCCCGGGGGCCATTTCGGCACACAGCCCGATTTTTAGAGGCCCTTCTGTTCTAATTAAAATGTAAAAAAAGAACTATTACAAACTACTTTTGCCAACTATAACACAAATATGAGTTGTAAACAGTGTTTTCCATAACACATTTGAATGCATAAGCATATTTTGACCTACATTGAATTGGTTTTCACATCCATTTATGTAAAAATAAGCGGTAGGAAATGGATGGATGGATAAACAAAAGGTAAAAAAAATGTGGCCCCAGTTAATCAAAATTTTTGCTGTATGGGCCCTCGGTGGAATAAAGTTTGGACACTCCTGTGCTATAGGGTCTAAAATGTGTCTCAAGTGCAGCCTGGGGGCCATTTGCAGTCATTTTTAGTTTTTTTACCGCTTATCCCTTTCGGGGTCGCGGGGGTTGCTGGAGCAAATCTCAGCTGCATTTTGGCGGTAGGCAGGGTACACCCTGGACGAGTCGACACCTCATCGCAGGGCCAACACAGACAGACAACATTCACACTCACGTTCACACACTAGGGCCAATTTAGTGTTGCCAATCAACCTATCCCCAGGTGCATGTCTTTGGAGGTGGGAGGAAGCAGGAGTACCCGGAGGGAACCCACGCAGTCACGGGGAGAACATGCAAACTCCACACAGGAAGAGCTCGAGCGCAGGATCGAACCCAGGTCCTTCGTATTGTGAGGCAGACGCACTAACCCCTGTGCCCAGAGGACGTGACATTTTAGGAAAAAAAATAAAAAACACGGCTTACATAAGACTGGAAAGAGAAAGTATTTGGGCCACACACAAAAAACCCGAAAAAGTAATGGCCCAAATCAGCTAAATTGGCACCTACAAACCAAAACAGCAGACTATTTATAAACAATGGCAATAAAACTATTCTGATTCTGATTCTATTTGTGTGTTAGTCTAAATTATTTGCTGAGTTTCCTGTATCCTGTCACGATGAACAGTGTTCTGGATTTGGCGTCAAAGGGGTCACCATGTTGGCACGTCCTCATAATATTCTCACTCTCCGGGGGGCGCCATTGAGTAGGTTTGGGCCAACTCTGTTTCAGACCATCTCCTAAATGATTGATCAAAACGCATTCACGTGACTCCCTGGCACCATGTTTGCTTTCAACTTTGAGCTGGCCACAGTTGGAGCTGCACTGCACTTCCTCATTTGACGTCTTTTAAAAAAATTTAAACGTTTTTCAGCCGTAAACATGCCTATCCATACAAAGTTGTTAAAATTCCGTGGGTGTTTGTTTTGAAAGGCACAGCACATCGCTCTATCGTCACACTGACGTGCAATGCGCCACTTTCCGGTGGGCAAAACAAACAGTCAGTACATGACCATGCGCTAAATGAGTCCGATCTCTCAAATAGTTTGGCTCTAAACAAGCCTCCTCCAACATGGAAACACCAATTGTGTTCGGTTTTTGAAAAGTCAGACTAACACACCTGTATTATGCGATTGAAAACCAGGGGCCGTACTTATCAAGCTTCTTAGAGTGCCATTTTACACTTAAGTCCTGAGAATTTGTGAACTTTAGTCCTATTCTCAAACTTAAGAATAAAAGCTTTATCAACGTTCTTAAGTCTAAGAATCACTCCTACTCTCCACGATATTTAAGAGACCTTCAGAGGTGTCTTAAGTGGTTAGGAGTTGCCAGCAGGGGATGGCACTGAGGCGAGAGAGACGTGCGCGAACGTTCAGGGAACGGAACAATGTTTTTTTTTGTTTTTGATGACGAGCAGCTGATCAAACTGTATCATTTAGACAGAGCGGATATTTTTGTCACAGATTTAATACTTTTCGATTCCTTGTTGATTTCTGCATGTGTCTGCAGTGGGCTAGTATATATAGAGCCACCCACACCAGTTTCAAATTAGTTGCCTAATTAATGAATTGGAAAGAAAATGTTATGACAGTAGCGTATGTGTGTGGCCGTGAGGTGAGTGACGTCAGTGAGTGTGTGGGCGATAGAAGAGAGGGAGCGGTAGCGTGAGTGCCGGCGGGGACTAGTTTGTTTTGTATTATTTTGTAGTTTATTGTCAAAATATACACTCCCATCGTCCACTTAAATATTTCCAAGATATTTCTTTATTCTTAGACAACGGATTCCCTTCCGTGATTGGTCATTTCTATGGACACAGAAATGACGTCACCTAAAATTCCGTTTACGGCACATAGTAATGTCGTAATTCAGCTCTGAGTGTGACACTTAAGATTCAGTCCTACACTTCGCTGAAAGTGTGAGTAAGACGCTTGATAACTAACTTTTAAGTGCAGCTTTCAGCGAAGAATTTATTTACTCTTAAGTCAACTCTTAGCAGACTTCTTAGGAGTAATTCTAAGAAGCTTGATAAGTACGGCCCCAGATCTCTCGAGGGGGTGTGTGCCGCCGGACAGGACGCTTTGTATTGTGCATGTGCCAGTCGCAACGTGCGGGAAAACATAGCAAAAATTGTAATGAAGAGGAGGCTGACAGAACATTTTGAAGTGCATCGATGGTGGAAAAAAGAAACAGATTTATTTAAAAACGTAGCTAAGGAAATGTAAAATGCAGGCTTAATTTGGACTTCTGAACAAAATACGAAAGAGATTAAAGATCATGGAGCACAAAGGCAAATAAAGCGTACACAAACCTTCTTCTGGATATCAGTCGGGGCACGATCAGTCTTTTCTTTCGGATTTAAAACTCCTTCCATCAATCCATGGAGCTATTTGAATGAACGTTTAAACATTTAAAAGTTGTTTCCATGTTTTTCGTCCGAAAATTCCTTTGAAAAATCTATTTCGCCTGTGTTTCTTTTCATCAGACCCGATACATTCTTTGTAGTAGCATCATGATCGTAGCGCAATCCAATATTTTTTCTTGATGCTGTATATTTAACATTAGTATAACCATTAGAGACGTAATATTTATAATCTGTGCCAATATTACAGCGGACATCAGTTAAAACAAGTTGTAAGGATTCGCAAATCCTAGTATGACATCATAGGGCAATTGGAAAAGTAATTCAGTTATCTGCGCTAAAATGAAATGAGCGCCTACCGGTGTACGGGAGGCACATGGCGTATGACCAATAGTCACATTTGAGAGTATGCATGGACACTTGGACTTCACATGTCGGTGTGAAAATACAAAAAAAAATACTTTTTGAGAAATCCATCCATCCATTCTCTACCGCTTGTCAAACTATAAATTAGTTTGATTTCTCAAAGTTATTTTTTTTGTACATGGAAACAGTGATTGTGAATAGTTTAAATGACTGAAGATTAACACGATCATTTTTTTTAGTGTGCGTGCGTGCGCATATCTGTGTATGTATGTACTGTGTGTGTGTGTGTGTGTGTGTGTGTGTATATATGTATGTATGTATGTATGTATGTGTGTGTGTGTTTATATTTATGTATATGTTTGAAAATGTGTTTTTTTTTCTAGGCTTTGGTTTGGTCTGAGGAGCAGTCATGTGTACCAGGATATCAGTCAGACATGAAGGTCTTCAAAGTAAGCAGACAACAACTAAATCGTGGTGCTTTGTTGGGCAAAGGTAAGAACAATCAACATTTCATTGTTCTTCTACTTGTGTAGTTTCAGCCATGTTTTTCTTAGCTAATGTAATATCGGCATCAACTTTGGAGGGAAAGTTGTATGATCGTCGACAACTGTTGCATTCGCCTGAGTTTGAATAAATACCGTCTGCAAACTAGTGCTATTCATTAGTGCCTCATGGAGCAAGTGCAGCAAGTCTCAGCTTGCTGCACCTTCTGTAATGTTTCTACCTGCAGTGCTCAATAATGTCCCCAAGCCTGTTTTGCAAATGCTCTCTTTTCAGAGCATGTCAACAACTGAAAAATAGGAGCGCTGCTTTATCTGTTTTGTTTAAGTCTGGATAATATCTTAAAACAAAGACCGTTCTAACAAGGACAATACGGCATGTTTTTATTTTCTAAATGGTTGTTGTGATGCAACAGTCCACGCGTAAAGTATTGTGGAACAAGTTTAAGTCCAACCTGTTTGGCGACTTCATTTTTTTTTCTCACATGACTGCTTTCTATCTGTGGCGCTGGGTTTTTGGGGTGAAGGGATTATCAGTGTCTAATTTTTTAATCGTCACTAGTGGTATAATAACTTGGTCTGTCCTGATTCAACTTTATCACTTCCAATACGATACAGTTTTTGGAATCTGGCGTATTTGTTGACATTGATCCGATCCGATAGCAGCAGGAATCATACATACCATTTGGTAGTGTGGAATGTTAAAAAAGGTTTGACCAAGGGAAATTAAACGTACGATGGTCGGTATGAAAAACACTAATCTATTTATTTTCAACTCTTTGAAATGGGCTTTTGCTGTCTTTAAGTTGAAGTGGCATGATAGTTTTTTCGGCGACACATAGTGGCCACATAAAGTTTAGCTCATGGTGCAGGAAGTTGAATGATGCGGACACGTTTGTTACTGGATACTTTCTACAAAACCCAAAACCAGTGAAGTTGGCACCTTGTGTAATTCATAAATAAAAACAATACAATGATTTGCAAATGCTTTTCAACTTATATTCAATTGAATACACTGCAAAGACAAGATATTTAATATTCAAACTGAGAAACTTAAGTTTTTTTTGTAAATAATCATTAACTTAGAATTTAATGGCAGCAACACATTGCAAAAAAGTTGGCACAGTGGCATTTTTACCACTGTGTTACATGGCCCTTCCTTTTACAACACTCTGTAAATGTTTGGGAACTGAGAACAATTTTTGAAGCTCTTCAGGTGGAATTTTTTTCCATTCTTGCTTGATGTACAGCTTAAGTTGTTCAACAGTCAGGGGTCTTTGTTGTCGTATTTTACGCTTCATAATGCGCCACACATTTTCAATGGGAGACATGTCTGGACTACAAGCAGGCCAGTCCAGTACCCGCACTCTTTTACTATGAAGCCACGCTGTTGTAACACATTGCTTGGCTTTGTCTTGCTGACATAAGCAGGGGCGTCCATGATAAAGTTGCTTGGAAGGCAACATATGTTGCTCCAAAACCTGTATGTACCTTTCAGCATTAATGGTGCCTTCACATATGTGTAAATTACCCATGCCTTGGGCACTAATACACCCCCATACCATCACAGATGCTGGCTTTTGAACTTGGCACCTATAACAATCCGGATGGTTCTTTTCCTCTTTGATCCGGAGGACACAACGTCCACAGTTTCCAAAAACAATTTGAAATGTAGACTCGTCAGACCACAGAACACTTTTCCACTTTGCATCAGTCCATCTTAGATGAGCTTGGGCCCATCAAAGCCGGCGACGTTTCTGGGTGTTGTTGATAAATGGCTTTCGCTTTGCATAGTAGAGTTTTAACTTGCACTTAACAGATGTGGCAACCAACTGTAGTTACTGACAGTGGTTTTCTGAAGTGTTCCTGAGCCCATGTGGTGATATCCTTTACACACTGTCGGTTTTTGATGTAGTACCGCCTGAGGGATCGAAGGTCACGGGCATTGGATGTCGACCTTGCTTACATGCAGTGATTTCTCCAGATTCTCTGAACCTTTTGATGATATTACGGACCGTATATGGTGAAATTCCTAAATTCCTTGCAACAGCTTTCAGAAATTTTGTTCTTAAACTGTTTGACAATTTGCTCACATTTTTGTTCACTAAGTGGTGACCCTTGCCCCATCCTTGTTTGTGAATGGCTGAGCATTTCATGGAAGCTGCTTTTATACCCAATCGTGGAACCCACCTGTTCCCAATTAGCCTGTTCACCCGTAGAATGTTCCAAATAAGTGTTTGATGAGCATTCCTCAACTTTCTCAGTCTTTCTTGCCACTTGTTCCAGCTTTTTTGAAACATGTTGCAGGCATCAAATTCCAAATGAGCTAATATTTGCAAAAAATGACATTTTCCAGTTTGAACGTTAAGTATCTTGTCTTTGCAGTGTATTCAATTGAATATAGGTTGAAAAGGATTTACAAATCATTGTATTCTGTTTTTATTTACGATTTACACAACGTGCCAACTTCACTGGTTTTGGATTTTGTAATACACTTTTGCCTCGGAGACTTTGTACACTGAACAGAAATATAAATGCAACACTTTTGTTTTTGCTCCCAATTTTCACGAGTTGAACTCAAAGATCGAAAACTTTTACGATATACACAAAATACTTAATCCTCTCAAATATTATTCACAAATCTGTATAAATCTGTGTTAGTGAGCATTTCTTATTTGCCAAGATAATCCCTCCTACCTCACAGGTGTGGCATATCAAGATGCTGATTAAACAGCCTGATTATTTCACAGGTGTGACTTAGGCTGCCCACAATAAAAGGCCACTTTATTCTCTGAAACACCCTTGGAGACTGCTTATGGTAGAGAAATGAACATTCAAGTCACAGGCTACAGCTCTGGTGGACATTCCTACAGTCAGCATGCCAACTGCAAGCACCCTCAAAACCTGTGACATCTGTGGTATTGTGCTGTGTGATTAAACTGCACATTTCAGAGTGCCCTTTTATTGTTTGCAGCCTAAGGCACACCTGTGCAATAATCATGGTGTTTAATCAGCATCTTGATATGCCACACCTGTGGGGTGAGATGTATTTACCTTGGCACAGAAGAAGTGCTCACTAACACAGATTTAGACAGATTTGTGAACAATATTTGAGAGGAATAGGTATTTTGTGTATATAGTAAAAGTTTTAGATCTTTGAGTGAACTCATGGAAAATCAGAGCAAAAACCAAAGTGTTGCGTTTTATATTTTTGTTCAGTATGTGTGTAAGTAATATGCAACTATAATTATTTGGTATTAGTTTAGCAACTGATTATTTGCTACTTGTTGACAATGTTGCTGTTTTAGACTGCAATATTATTGCTACTAGATCCTAGTAGCATATAGCCTTCTATGTTTACCTTTTTGAAAATTAATAAAAATTAAATTAAATGACTAAAATACAAGAAAAGACTAACCTTTTGTTTATTGGAAGACATTTAGATGTTAACTTGGTGTGTGTGTGAGATAAATAAATACAAATTTCCATTCATACTGTAACGACCCGTTGGTGGTAATGCACACCGTCCGTGCCTCAAAGCATATTGGGAGAGAATAAGGAAGTGTGTATCCGGGGAAGCATGTAGACAAAAGTGTTTGCACGTGTTTGAATTGTGTCGTTTGTTAACATAAGATTGGCAATAAAAGGTAAACATGATTGTGTGTGACTACTTCTGGGGGCTACAATACATTATCTTACTTTAATTTTGGTCCACTTAAACTATTTTTTTTAGGTGTGGTGGCAATTAAATTTAGTTACATTAAGGGGAAACCCTTTGTAGTATTAGGCCATGTCTTCTACACTACGTCCTTTAACCCCTTAAACAAATATTTTTTTAGCCTAAGCCCCGTTTCAGCCACACTAAACCAGCGTTTAAGGTCCCCCTCCTCGGACAAATTTTTACACGGCTAAGTGCGCCGTGTATTTCTTGAATCTCCAGCACTTAGCTTTGTATGGACTCATTGATCGTTTACAAACTGAGTTCGGAGAGGAAGTGAAGTCAGAAAGGCCGCGCCCACACAGGAAGTGATGTCGTAACTCGGAGCTAACCACTGGAAATATGAAAGCGAGTCGTCCAGACATGCCCGTGTTTCTCATTCCATCTGTACAGACGCTTGTGGAAATCACACATGAATACCTTAGGAGAAAGCGATTGCCGCTATTTCGGATAAAACACTTTTCAGACGGCAAGAGAACTTTCCAATGTCCAGGTCAGCTGTGATTCTACTTAGCAAAAAACTTTGTCAATTTGTCGAAGGAGAGTCAACGAGAATGCGGGCTCCCGTGGATGTGATAAAAAAGGTAGCATGTGCTTTGTATTACCTGGCCGTTGAGGGAAGACTAACTACGGAAAACGGCGAATGCTTTTGGACTGGCAAAGCAGACTGTATCAGTTATTGTCCGCCATGTATATCGCAGACTCAACGTCGAGGTCCAGAGTATATAAAGTCACCAAAAACGAATGGACAATGAAGGTGAAGGCAAAAGAGGGATGAGTGTCCTGACCAGATATCTACATCCTGAGATTGATTGTTGTAAAATGTTCTTTATCACATTGTTTACGTGTCTAATAATTGATGATGGCTCAGGTGTGATTGACTACAATAGGGCCCCACAGCACACTAGATTCCAGTTAATTGAAATACCACAACACTGGATATTGTTCAGATAAGTTACATTTAAGAACTTGCACACAAAGCAACACTGGATGTGACTATGGCGTGTGCATTTTCCGCGCATACGTTTTAGGTCGCGTTGCGCCGGCGGACGAAGGGGGGAAGGGGTCTTAAACGGAGGCATTGTTGTGTGTGTGTACACGGATAAGGTTAGGTGAGATTTACCCTGGATAACCTTATCCGGCTTAGTGTAAACTGGGCCTTAGTGGTATTGGTAACGTTATCGTTTGAGAATTTTTTCAAAAGCAGATTTCTAGTTATGAAAATAGGTGTGTAGTTATGTGAAAATCAATAACAAATGAACATTGGTGTGAGTGAGGGTTCAAAAGGACAAGAACTGACACTTAACTTGCATTATTTACATTTTGCACAGATAGAGAAAAGACATTGAGAAATCTTTTATTGTTGCCCTCTCCTCGTGTCTCTGCCAAAGTCACAAGTAAATGTGCAAGCAATAGCTGTTTTCACAATCACAATTTGACGCGAGTCAGCCCATGTAAGGAATCTCCACTTAAACGATTACACTGCAGAACAAGGGAATTAAATACTTTTTTTTTTTTTTTTTTTTGACATAACGACCCCAAAGGGGACAAGCAATAGAAAATGGACGGACGGATGGATGGATGTTCAAATAATAGTTTTTTTAACGTAATGTGAGACTTTGATGTCCCTACAATAAATTCCCAGAATGTCACAATGAATGAAAGAACATTTCACTAACTGATTTACAACTCTGCTCTGTCACTCACACACGTAATTGGGTGAAATCATAGTTTATCTGTTTAGCACTTTCACATATTTGTTATGGCTTTGTCCACTGTGAGTAGGGAGGTCCAATGTATTGTCTCAATGTATTGCATTAATAATCGGCCAAATTTCAAGTACTAGCGATAAACCAGTGGAGACCTTTTCTCTTCTTGAGCAGATGAAAAATTTTGACTGGAGCAAAGCCTGTTATGGTTTTCACACCAAGTGCAACATTGATACAAATGGAATGATGTGATAATTGTTTGTAAGGCACACTAACACACACTATGACTATTGGAGTGTTGATAGTGATATGACTCGGAAAAACAGTAGCCACGTGTAAATGGACACATTTTTTTAATATGATCATCATTCGGATTGGAATGTTACTGTGTACATCAGACCTGGGCATTGTACGGCCCGCGGGCCGCATCCGGCCCTTTGCGCATCCCTGTCCGGCCCGCGTGAGGCCAATCATAAATTACAAAATAAATTTTAAAAAGTATCTATGTCGAGTGTGCAATACAACGGTGCTGCTTTTGTTTTGAAAAGCGTTATTTGTATTACTTCCGTGTGGACGTATGCGCGTGTGCGATTGTGAGTGAATTGAACGGCGCAATTACAAATTACAAAATAAAGTTTAAAAAACATCTATGTCGTGCGCGCAATACAACTGTGCTGCTTTTATTTTGAAATGTGTTATTTATGCCGTATGTCCGGGGGGAACCTGTGAGTGAAGGTGCATAGAGACAAGTGATGAGACGCTAAAAAAAGAAAAGTTGATGAGGAATGGCGTGTTTCCAACAAGACATGGACTGCCAAGTATTTCTTTACATAAATTAATGGTAAAGCCGTGTGCTTAATGTGTGGTACACGGGTTGCTGTGTTTAAATATCATTTTAATCGCCACTACACGAAGAAACACGAGGGAAAATACCGGAATGTGTCTGATGAAGCGCGCGCAAGGGAGGCTGATGCGTTGATGGTAAAACTGCAAACTCAACAAGGACTTTTTGCCATATTTCACACCCCCAGAGATGCAGCCGTCAGGACAAGTTTCGTCATTTCTCACAAAAGCGCCAGAAAAAGTAAGGCGTTTTCTGACGGAGAGTTTATTAAGGAGTGCTTATTGGACTCTGTTGCGCTGATATGCCTGGAGACTTGGACTGTTTTTCGCTAACTTTGGATGAGAGCTCTGATGCAGTCAATTAAAGAGACAACCACAGGCAATGACTTGTTCACAGAAGTAAATGCGTGTTGGGACAAGCTGGCAGGTGTGACAATCCAATCCACTTTATTTATATAGCACATTTAAACAACAAAATGTTTCCAAAGTGCTGCACAACAATATTACAAACAATATTCAAATATTATCCTTAGCTCCACCAATGACTGAATAAAAAGAAAAAACAATTACATATAAAACCAATATAAAAAACAATATAAAATAAATATGATTAAAAACAATTTTTAACAACAGATGGTTGTCCAAATCTGATGGGGAAAAATGTTGGATAATGCAGGATAAAGTGACCATCAAAAGCAATCTGCTTTTGTATAAAGTTAAGTTAGGTTAAATTAAATTATTATTATTATTATTATTAATTATTATTATCATTATCATCATTATTATTTATCTTACGGTATATCAAAAATAATATTGAGCAAAATTTAATTGAAATATTGTCGTGTGGCCCTCCAGCAGTGCTCGGGTTGCTTATGCGGCCCCCGGTGAAAATTAATTGCCCACCCCTGGTGTACATGGACCATGAAAAAATGTATCTGGTTATGATGTGCATTTTCATGCGTCACACCTTAAATCGGAATGCTTTACTTCAACATGCGCAAAACCTAACTTTAAACAGAAAGGTATTATTTGTGTTATGGCGCCATCTTTTGCACGGGTTTGCTCACTGCAGGTGCTGAAGTAGTAGTAGACTCCCAAACATGGCTTTGTGCATTTCTGCTTGTCGGACATTATCATGGTATTTATTTATAATGTTTTCCTTCTGTTCACTACTTTTGTCTTACCTCTCTTTTTATAAAAGTAGCTGTTCTGTGCTTATAGCGTTGTGATAATGTACGTGTTGTGACGCATCACGTTTCAACATTCTGTGTAGGTGTTTGAGAATCACTTGGAATAGCTGTAAATTGTGAATAAAACAGCTCGTCAAGACGACACCTTTTATTGTTACATCGACACATGACACTCCATACCATACTTTTGTTTTTGCTAGTTTCGTTTTAAAGCAACAAACTCAACAGCATATAACGCTATGTCTGTACATGTTGAATGGGGGGAGACGGCAACAAGACAATCGCTTCATTCCAACACTATTAAATTTAGTCCCCACTCCACCACCAGTATAGCTGACTTCATAGATACGCGCAGTAAGGATAATTCTAACCTGAATTTCGGAAGATATGTTTTAATGTGCTTCAATCTGAATGACTTTCGGCATAAGCCACCCGTCTGGATCGTAATAAAATTTTGACCCGAACGTGTGTGATCGGGTCAGAATATTCCGAATGGCGTGTTTACATGAAGCATTTTTATTCTGGTTAGGCTTTTAATCCGATTGAATGTGCACATAGCTGATGTCAAAGTGAAAAGGGATCAAAGAGCCCAGAGAAGATGTGAGGTGTTGTGATCAATTAAAAGTGTAAAAGACAGACATTGTGGTGAAATGTTTGCACTGCCAAAGGGAGCTGACATTTCACAAGAACACTACATCAATGATGCAGCACATTAACATCAAACAAACAAAGTACCGTATTTTTCGGATTATAAATCAGTTTTTTTCATAGTTTGGCCGGGGGTGCGACTTATACTCTGGAGCGATTTATGTGTGAAATTATACCGATAGAAGATGAAGCGGCGCATTGTCTACCTTTGGAGTTGGCAGAGTTGTTTAGAAGCGACACCGAGGAAGAACATTTCATCGGATTTAGCGATTAGGAGTGAGATTGTTTGGTAAACGTATAGCATGTTCTATATGTTATAGTTCTTTGAATGACTCCTACCATAATATGTTACGTTAACATACCAGGCATGTTCTCCGTTCGTTATTTATGCGTCATATAACGTACACTTATTCAGCCTGTTCTTCACTATTCTTTATTTATTTTAAATTGCCTTTCAAATGTCTATTCTTGGTGTTGGATTTTATCAAATAAATTTCCCCCCAAAAAATGCGACTTATACTCTAGTGCAACTTATGTTTTTTTCCTTCTTTATTATGCATTTTCGGCCGGTGCGATTTATACTCCGGAGCGACTTATAATCCGAAAAAAACGGTAAGTTTATTTTAGCAGCTAGGGCCATCTTATGTTTGACTTGCATAACAAATGTTTTATTTCAAACACATTTTAGCATTTGCAGTTTGTATGTTAATACTAACAAGTTGTTTGTCCAAATATCAAACAGCGCTTCTCCAATAAATACCTTTTTTCAAATGTGTGTGTCGAATACATTGTCACTCATACTTTATCAATCTATTTCTTATCTATTATCTGGCTCATGTTCAGTGTTTTTTAAATTTTTAAAAAAACTTTTTAACATTTTTATTTAAGTAGTATTATAGTGATTATACTACTGGTAGAAGTGCAATGTTATCTGCATTTACAGGTAAAACTCATAAAATTAGAATATTGTTTGAAAGTTTATTTTTGTAAGCAATTCAATGTTAAATGTGAAACTAATGTGATTTTAAAAAAACTCATTACATGCAAAGTGAGACAGGTCAAGTCTTCTTTTCAAATCAAGGTTTTCACAAGGTGTAAGCCATTATCATTAAAATTATATCAAAAGAAGCCTTGAAATAGCTTAAGTTGCTTGTTTTAAGCCTATGTTTATTAGTTTCACCTTGTAAATCTAATTTCTGGAATAAACAAACTTTTGCACCATATTGAAATGTTTTTAGTTTCACCGGTTTAAAAAGAAAGTTTAAACGACATCAGAAAAATCCTTTATTTCAACTAGTGTCCCTAAAAGTCGCATCGAGATTAGAAAGTGTTTTATTTAATTACTCGATTAATCGAAATTATATTAATGGCTAGATTTCTCAAGTACAAAAATAATCGATAGCTGCAGCTCTACATCGTATTCATTGACATAGGGCTCAACTGATGTCATTGTATGTGAATTTTGCCATTTTATTCTCAGAGCATTGAACTATCTCAACTGGACTGTTCAAATTGTTGAGATCAGTGTTTGGAATGGCCCCCTAGTGGCTGCTTAGGTCGCCTAAGAGGAGAACTGCCTTTGGTTTTGATGTTCACGCTAGGGTGGTTTTGATGTTCATGTCGGGGCAATCACAAACCCGTTCTGTGGGTTTTGAAAGGGCGAAGGCAACCAAATACATAAAGTAACATTTAATTATTTTATTTTTTTTGGTAGTATGAATAGTCAAATACATGATCTGCGATTAGTTTTTGTATTTGTATTTAAGCATTACAACAATTGCTTGTTACAAGCTTAACCATGTCAGTTGGCTGAATGAACAATTATTAATTTTTTACTCATGACTTTTTCCCCATTTTTCAGTGGACTTCACAGACTGTTCGGACCGCCAAAGGTTTCCTTTCCGGAGTGATGACACACGTTTTACGGTGCAGACCAATGGCGTCGTGAAGGTGAGTATTTGTTAACTGCCTGAGTCCACATTTGTTAGGTCATTATGTAAATGAGTAGGGGTGTGACTATACAAAATATTGGACTCACAAGAACTAAACGAGATTCTAACATGAATTTTAGGCAGGAGTACCAAGTAGGGTGGTAGAGTTGGGACAATTCCAAGGGCCCCTGACTGGAAGATGTTGAGTCTGGAGGGCTCTGGTATCGTGCGTACGTGCGCGGGGTCTAACGATTGATCGATCGATCGATTTATATTCGTAAGATATAAATATATTGGCCGCTGTTCCAGTAGTTGGCCTTCCGGAAGGTGTGTGTGTGTATAAATAGAAATCTAATATCATTCCTCGTCCTGCAGTTTGTCGCCATGGAGGCGAGGATTCGTGAATACGTGTTGTGCCGGTTGTTAGCAAAAGACTGGCAATAAAAGTTAAAGAGCGTCAGACTTTGTGTGACTTCTTCTAGATTCTACAATACATTATATTAAGTTTTTCACATAAAAAACCCTCTTTAAGGTGTGGCGGCTTTTATTTTACATTTTATAGATCGCTGTACCTTAAGGGGAAACCATGCCCTGGTATACATGTATGTACCAGTATATGTGAGAACTGTAGGTGCCGGATAAATTATAAAATGAATAAATGTCCGTAATTGGCAAGCAGGCATCCTTTTTTTAATTGTCGTGCCTTCTAAAAACTACAGAATATCCTTACACTTTACACTTGGAGCTGTAAGACTTATGCCGTATCGTGACTACAATTTACCTCTTCGTATCTATGGCTGACAGACATGTTGTCGCACTCACAATGTGAATAGTATAATTTTCCTTGTGTGAATGTGAGTGTGAATGTTGTCTGTCTATCTGTACTGGCCCTGCGATGAGGTGGCGACTTGTCCAGGGTGTACCCCGCCTACTGCCCGAATGCAGCTGAGATGGGCTCCAGCACCCCCCGTGACCCTGTACGGGATAAGCGGTAGAAAATGGATGGTCAGTAATCTACTTGCTAATTTCCTCCTCTTAGCTCAGTGGTTCTTAACCTGGGTTTGATCGAACCCTAGGGGTTCGGTGAGTCAGCCTCAGGGACTCGACGGAGCCTCCGCCGCGGAGGTCAAGACACACCCGACTCATCGTGTAAATAAAAACTTCTCCCTATCGGCTTTATGGATACGGCAACAGCAGAAGTCAGACTAATTTGCAGGGGCCGTACTTATCAAGCTTCTTAGAATTACTCCTAAGAAGTCTGGTAAGAGTTGACTTAAGAGTAAATAAATTCTTCGCTGAAAGCTGCACTTAAAAGTTAGTTTTCAAGCGTCTTACTCACACTTTCAGCGAAGTGTAGGACTGAATCTTAAGTGTCACACTCGGAGCTGAATTACGACATTACTATGTGCCGTAAACGAAATTTTAGGTGACGTCATTTCTGTGTCCATAGAAATGACCAATCACGGAAGGGAATCCCTTGTCTAAGAATAAAGAAACATCTTGGAAATATTTAAGTGGACAATTGGAGTGTATATTTTGACAAACTACAAAATAATACAAAACAAACAAACAATATTGGCAATGAATCAAAAATAAATGTTTCCTTTTTGTTGCACCTTTCCTGCTTCCTGCTCCCAGACCGTAACAAAGATGCAGGGGAGACACTTCTCCAGGATGTATGCTCGGGGCAACACCCTTCACTTTACCCGGCAGTGGGTCTCCACAGCGGACGACTTTAGAGTGAATGATGAGTCCGGCGATTAGTTGCAAATCTTGCTTTATTGATTGCTTGCACACAGCCAATCCAACACAAAACAAACTAGTCCCGGCTCGCACTCACAATACCGCTCCCTCTCTTCTCTCGCCCACACACTCACTGACGTCACTCACCTCACATGCTGTAACCTAGCGTATGTGTGTGCCACACACATACGCTACTCTCATAACATTTTCTTTCCAATTCATTAATTAGGCAACTAATTTGAAACTGGTGTGGGTGGCTCTATATATACTAGTCCACTGCAGCCACATACAGAAATCAACAAGGAATCGAAAATTATTAAATCTGACAAAAATAATACCTGCTCTGTCTAAACGATACCATTTGATCAGCTGCTCGTCATCAAACAAAGATGAACGTTCGCGCACGTCTCTCGCCTCAGTGCCATCCCCTGCTGGCAACTCCTAACCACTTAAGACACCTCTGAAGGTCTCTTAAATATCGTGGAGAGTAGGAGTGATTCTTAGACTTAAGAACGTTGATAAAAAGCTTTTATTCTTAAGTTTGAGAGTAGGACTAAATTTCGCAAATTTTCAGGACTTAAGTGTAAAATGGCACTCTAAGAAGCTTGATAAGTACGGCCCCAGGTGTGTAATTTGTTGTGAGTTCATGCTCTGTGTTGGTTTTGTTCTTTGAACAAGGTGATGTTCATGCACGGTTCATTTTGTGCACCAGTAAAAAAACATAAGTTTGTCTTGAATTTGAAAAAAAAAACAACATTTTATTTTTCACTAAAGAAGGGTTCGGTGAATGCGCATATGAAACTGGTGGGGTTCGGTATCTCCAACAAGGTTAAGAACCACTGTCTTAGCTATTTGCTGTATCCTTCAACAAAAGTCTCACAGGAACCGCGTTTTAACAAAGTATTTATTCCTTTCTTGTTTCACTACCTCACTTGAAGCTATCTTAGCGTGGCGACTAGCATAGGTTGTCATTCCCTCCTCCTTCCATATGTGTACTTTAACGTTCATTAATAATCTATATTAGATTTTTTGTCCATCAATTCAGAATCATTTACGTTCCAATCGTGATGCATCAGAGAATCAATCATAATTCCCACCTCTCGTCACACCCCTAATGACATAAGCATGTATGGTATATAACTGTTGATTTCAGTAAGTATTGTGAGTTTTTCTAGTAATATTTTTTGGTGCATATCAACTCATCAAGAGATGTTTTATTTTGTTTTTAACGAAAAAGTAAAACTTAAACTTTTAATGCTGACTTTTGCTGATGTTTGTTTAGGTAAATAGACCGGTTTCTCTTCATCAAGAACAACATGAATTTTTGATCCACGTTTGGGACTCTGAAGGGCGCAAGGTGACAATTCCTGTCAGGGTACTGTATCAGAACCAGCAAGTCGCTGAGCTTCAACCAGGGGACCACACGCTACAACCCCATGTCGGAGAGGTGGAGTCTGCCAGTGATCGTCAGGTAGGATCAGGATTTATTATTTGTGTACTTTATATATTTACTTGGCATCATTGCCATCTTTCCCTCTGAAGTTCATAGTACACGCATGGTAAATGCAAACGCACGCTATCAATGTGAAATTGGTGGCTGAGAGCGTAGTGCAGCGTGCTTGGGCCAACTTAACCTAAAGTCTGGCTTGTCCGGCAATGTGAGCACTCTGGGTCATGTTTGGTACACAATTAGAAAAGGTACATGCATGCGTGAAATGTAGCTGAGTCACAGAATAAGCAGTCCAATTAATTGGAGTGATGGGTAAATACGCCTCATTGAGGCGTATTACCACATTCACTTAGGGCTGAGTGATATGGCAAAAAAATTATCACAATTAATTTTTTCATATCTGTTTAAAAATGTTTTTTTAAATTAATGGCGTATTGTCCCCTGCAGGATTATACTGAGTACTGTTGCATCCTTACTGCAGTATTTTGTAACAGACATTTCAGCCATGATTGATCAAGGTAATAATTTATACTAATAGTTGACAACTGCCATTTTGTTCATAACTATGATTGTGTTTACGAGAGGTGCAACGGTGCATGTAACCCACGCAAAGGTCCGTACCTGGTTTTAGAGTTCAATCTTGCTTCTTTTTTGGTAAATTTTGTGGGATTAAAAGTAATAACTTTTTTTTCCTCTGAAAGTTCTTTTATTTTGCTTGTCATCGCAAACCTCATTCTGCAGTAAACAAAGTATCAGTGACGAACTGAATACTACAATAGCTTTTATTTTAAGTTATTTATTAAACAACACTTTCAAATTGTAAATTATTTGTATTCTTGAAATACTTTACATCAGTGCTTCTCACCAGTGCTTTGGCAAACGGCAGGCAGTGACCCAGATTGTGGAGTTTTCAAATACTGTAGCTTATATTTAATGAAAGTACATTAAGGAGCACTGTGAATTTGAGGTACTGTTAAATAATGTGTAGCAACACATAATACATGTTCAATGATTATTTCATGAACAAAGTGTTTTTATCCATGGAGTCAAAAATTATTTGAAACTCAAATACTGTAGCTTATATTTAATGAAAGTACATTAAGGAGCACTTTGAATTTGAGGTACTGTTAAATAATGTGTAGCAACACATAATACATGTTCAATGATTATTTCATGAACAAAATGTTTTTATCCACGGAGTCAAAAATTATTTGAACGAAAAGTGTCTGCAGAGTTTTGTAGTACATGTTATATCAGAGGAGTTGAATCAGAGCAAATGCAATAACAAAAAGTTTGATTCACAAATTCTTGAATACCATTTTTTTCCTGATTAAATTAGTAGGTTTGTTCATTTTCCTAGCCAGGACCAATACAGTAGTTTAGTCACAAAGACATTATATTCTGTAAGTGCCTGCGAGTCCGCATTGAAGGCAGGATTACTGCAAGCACCACAAGGTGAGCTGCAGCTAGTCAGTGAGATGAAAGTGTGTCACTAAAGTTGCTGCGCCTTCTAAATGTTGTCTCAACTTCTATGCTAGTGTTGGCCATATTTCTGTATTTTATTCGTCTCGGCTGCACTTATAGCTGTGTAAGGGGGAAGACGCACAACGCTGATTGAAGCCTGACTTTCGCGACAGTGGACGGGAACAGTCAGTCACGCACACACACACACACACACACACACACACACACACACACACACACACACACACACACACACACACACACGTACACACACACGTACACAAACACACACAGGATTATGGTCAATAAAGGCAGATTGTTCCATGCAGGATTATACCAAGCATCAATGCATGCCAACTGTTTATTACTAACATACATTTTTTCCATGTTTGATCAAAGTAATACATGCTATCAAATTTAAATTAATCAATATCATCGATCACGATCATATATTCGCCAAGTCCTATGTTCACCTAATTGTATTGTTGCTGTGTCGACGCGATGTTGATGTGTCACCTAATGCTGACATCTGATGGACTTAAAAAAATAAATGAATAAATAAAAAAGACGTAAAAAGTTTGTGCTGAATGAAAGAGAAGTGTATACACTGTACAAAGTGTGACTGACCATGACTACTACATTATGTCGAATGAATGAATGAAATAATAAATATGGTGTTCGAACTGAAATCAAATAAGTGAAAATGTGTAAGTTATGTAAAACTCACTGATGACAAGTGCTTGTGGACTTGTCAATTGAGGAACAGACATATTTGCTTCCTGAAATACGCTTGGAGGCTTCATCACTGCATGACATAAGTAGACTCCAAACGGCATGCTCACTCATTTGCGAATATATACGCCATGTAATAGTCATTCAATTGCTCATCTTGCAAGTTATAAATGATAGCTGCCACCTTGCATGAGCAAGACTTACATTGTTGATCCACTTCACAAGGTATAAATGATAGCTGCCACCTGGCATAAACAAGACTCACAATAATGTTGACCTACTTCACAGCTTTTTAACAGGATCATCCTCTGGAATCACATATCTATTGACGTTTAAATAACCTGATGCATGAAGTTAGCTGTAGTTGTCCTTGTATACAACTTAATTTGCAAAATAATCCAGATCAGTCTGTCCATTTACATGTATTTTAGATGTACTGTATACTTGGCCATTCTGTCACACTGGTTTTAAATATTTATTCATCTCAGTGGCAATGAAATGGCTATCTAGCAATAAATGGTGCCCTCTTGTGGCTAAATTCTAAACGACTAACATACCTTTCCCTTTACTGTTTCTGAGAGTATATACAGTATAAATTGTTTAAAAAAATATTCCTAAAGATTGCATAACACAGAAAGCTTTGGCTTAAGTGTTCGAACTGAACCACTTGTTAATGTTGTTGTTGTTATTATTATTAATAATACTTCAATAGACATGCTCCAATATATACTACTATATACTTTTGATTCCATGTTTTTTTCTTAGTAAGGAAATACTGCAATCTTTATCAATGATCGTAAGTGTTGACCATGTTGCTTCTTTTCTTGATAGAAAGCAGATGATCCCGAGGTACCTGTTTTGCATTTTCCAAAAGCAGTGGCCGGCTTGAAGAGGAGAAAGAGAGACTGGGTTATTCCTCCCATTAGTGTCTCTGAGAATAACAGAGGGCAATTCCCCGCCCATGTAGTTCAAGTAAGTTCTGTTTAAAAGGGGTCATATCAGATTTGTATTTTTTTTTTAATAAAGGCGTCATTTCGGTCTATACAAAACGCAATGATGGTTCTTTAGCCAACATTTTGCTGTAAAGACTTTTTTTCAAGCCAATTCTTGGCTGCCTTAAAACTTTTTTTTTTTAGAGGCGGATGTGTTTGATGCAAATGAAGCCCTCCTTACCACGCCCCCTCACGCTGACGAGCTTTTCGTCCCAACCCGGCAGCCTTGTTTACTGCAAAAGTTGTTTTTTGTTTTGTTTTGCTAAGACTGTATGGAATATGGACACCGGTCATCGACACCACCTATCTAATTTTTACTTGACATTTACCACAACACCTCATCCCAGATAATATAGCAAGACCAGCGGCTCACCGTGGTTTGTTTTCAGCTGAAATAGGTGACGACGCCGGTCGCCCAAGTTTAAACTTCTACAGAGTCATTATCTCTCCAATGCTAAATCTTGGACATATGAATGTATATATTGACCATTTAATGCTTTTCTATTCTATATCATGTTGATATTTTTACTGCACTGCTGCTTCAAACACTTGGGTAATTTCACCACACCTAGTGTGTGTTTGGCTATCAGTGGTACTTTAACTTTTAAACAGTAGAGGCCCAAGTTTGCTAATAGTTTGGTACGGGCTACATCATTGCTCACAAATAACAAATAATATTACTTATTGGTCCATTGCCTAACACAGTAGGCACTGATCCAATTAGAAGTAGTTTTTAGGATGATTATTTTGCTGGAGGACGGTGACAGTATTGTCTTACATTAGAATGCTTAGCTAGCTATACAGCAAATCAAGCTAACATTGCTAACGTATCATTCACACTTTTCTACCCCACTGCGGTTTCATTCTCTCCTGTATTAACATAGATCATGAGTCTGCAACCTGCAGCTTTGGAGCCACATGCGGCTCGTTCATGCCTCCGCCATGGCTCCCTTTGTCTTTGAAACAAAATGTCAATAAATAATGCCTATTTAATTGTATTTTATTTAGTTAATTTTATTGTAACAGTTATTTTGGAGAGTTCAGTGATCTTATAAAAAACGTATTTTAATATTTTGTTAATTGGATTGTACGTCACACTCCCTATGCGTTCATCTTTTGCTCCCAAGCAATTGTATTGGTAAGCTAATAATGGACAGATCAAACAAGAGAAACACTTACGATGAATATAGAATATTTAATGCTTAATGGACAAATTAATTTACTTTCACTCTTTATGAGGTTTGTTCACCTGTGTACTTAATGTGTGAGGAGACAATAGCAAACAACAAAAAATCAAATGTTAAAAGACATTTCCAAAACAAGCACACATCATTTGCAGTAAAATACCCAGCTGGAGATAACTGAAAAATACTTGGAGTCGTTTTCTGTCTCGTGTTTGATTTCATAAATGGTATAGCATGAGTGTAATGAAACTCAATAGTGTTATCATTTTGGGGATCAAACAAAGTTTGCAGCTCTAGGGTTTTATTTGGTGGGAAATGTGTTTAAATGGCTCTTTTTATGCTAAAGGTTGTCGACCACTGCCATAGATGGAAGTCACTGAACCGGCCATTAAAAGTTGTTTTTTTTCCCGGAAAATCCAACGTTTTGTAAAGGTCTACGGTTGAAGTAAGACTAGTCTTTGCACACACTCGGAGCAACTTCGTCACAGTTGAAGGCACATTGCAACGAATAATACAAGTTAAAGTAAGGCACTTTTTGACTTCATAAGGCTAAAAGTGTATGTACTGAGCTGTGCTGGTTAATTGATTGATTGATTGAGAAGTTTATTGACATCTTAAATAATTGAATACATGTAATGGTTTTAAAAAGGCAAATGCATGGCACAAAAAGCCTAAAGGTTTGTTTCCATTGTGGTCCATAAAGCAGACAAGCAGAGCATTTTCCTTCATTGGGTTTCATTGGGGAGATGTTGTGGTACAGCTGGATTTACATAAATTGACTGACCCGCGCAAAGATGGTTGGGTAAATTTTTACCATATAAGGATAATCCGTTGACGTCACACTTGGACAAAATTCCAAAACGAACATTGGAGGAAGAAAGAAGGAAGGCAAGATTGTTTTATAAATATCTCTTCATTGTCTCCACGGTTTGATTTCAAATTTTCGGGACTTATGCAGAGCCCAAATACACATAAGCAGGTACCAATAGGTAAGAAAAGTAGATTTTGCATAATAAGGCCCATTTTAATAAATATTTCATTGTCCATATCTATTTACACTGTTTGCAAATGCGTCACCTTGATTATTTCAATTTGAGATCCTCTGTATCTTAAAATTCTTAACATTTTCAAACATTCCACATCTTTTTGTCTAATAAATATTATACACATGTTTTTTAAATTGTATTTTCATGGCTTTTTAAAAAATGTTATTCATACTTTATTTTATCAATACATACTTATGTGCTGTGCTGCTATTACTAATATTATCCTGTATACAGTAATGGTGTGAGGGCTGCATGTTTAATTGATTTTAAATCGTAGTCCAAATAATTATGAAGATTTATGGGGGAAAAAATCGTTAAATCGATGTTCCTCCCTACCATGTCTTGCGCCTCCAAGCGGGGCTCCTCCCTGCGCGGCACTCTCCAGTCTGCATAGACATGATTACATGCATGCGAATGCGCGCACAGACACTTCAGTGTGACCTTAATGGCCAAAATGAGCTCACAAATGCAGATTTGGATTTGGTTTCGCTCATAAACAAATGTATTATAATAATAATTTAAATCTTTATGGATGTATGGCAGCATACAATGCAACTCCACTTTTACAACACACCTCATACATCTGCTTTGCCAGAGAAGAGGCATCAGAAGGGTTTTGTGTTGTCATTTTTGCGACTTTGTCGCTATATTTATCGAAGAGAGGTGTATATTAAAAAGTTAAAGCCTCGTGTAGTCAGTGTTTAAATGCAAAGCGGTCACAAAAGGCAGAGTATCTGCCGCATGAGCGGAGATCTGCTTTCACAAGCCCAGATAGCGTGTGTGCAAAGCGTGCTGAATGCTTTACTTGTTTCAATAACTTAGCCGGTTTCTAAGTCTTCATCAATCCTTTGTGTTGTTGAATGTTGATTTCATTTTATCAGACCACATGAGTCTCTGTGTCTTTCATTTTTCTTTAGGTTCAGATAATGTTCTTAGGATTTTAATTGTGTAACTAAAAAGGTTGAAGACATCACAAAACATTGCTCCTGTCTATTACAGATTCGGTCAAACGAAGACAAACTGAAGACTATTTATTACAGCATCACTGGTCCAGGAGCTGATCAGCCTCCTGTTGGACTTTTTACCATGGACAGAGCCACGGGTAATCTTTATGTCACACAACCACTGGACAGAGAGAAGCAGGACAAGTACTTGGTAAGATTCTCTTGCAGTATTATCTGCGCTAGAATCTTTAATACTGAAAGAGCTCTGGCAGGATTTTTGTAAGAAGTGTGAGCAGAGCAAAAGTTAACTTGATTTTCATCTTTGCAGTTTCAAGCCCACGCTGTAGCAGAGGGTTCTGGAAATGCTGAAGAGCCGATGGAAATCGTAGTATACGTCATTGATCAGAATGACAACAAACCTGTGTTTGAAAAAGACACCTTCCTTGGAGAAGTGGCTGAGGCATCACCAAGAGGTACTGTCAGTGGTTTTAATTTAGGATTAAAACTAGTTGTTTTTTTACAATGTCATTTTTTCATATATGCAAGTATTGTTGCCACATTCGCTAAACATGCTGACTAGTGTGTAATATCTGAATTCTGACCGACACGATCGCCACCTTCTTTATATTTCTATTTCCAGACTTTGAAGTGATTACCGTGGTTGCCACAGATGCGGACGACCCAAACACTGACAACGCTGATATCCGTTACCGTATCGTCAGTCAAACCCCAGAGCTACCCATCAAGAATCTTTTTGCAATCAATCCAGTGACTGGAGCCATCAGAATCAATGCGGGTGGTTTAGACAGAGAGGTAAGTACTTTCTCATTCTTCATTACCTATGTCAACCTGTCCAAAGTCTCCAGATTCTTTTTTTTATTGGCCCACGGCTTAGTCTTAAAATGTAATCAAACATGGTTTCATTACGAAGAAATGTAAATATGAAAAGGTTGCACGAGATGTTATGAGAAAAAGCTGGTATTATAACAAAGCAGAATATAAGCGTTTATCTTTTTTTTTTAAGTACAATGACTTGTCATGAACTTCTTCTGATTTATTTTTCAAAGTAGTAGTCTACAGATAGAGAAAACGATAGATATCAAATTGGCACCCCTCATCCCTCCATTTTGGATCTTCTATTTCCATCTGGCCCTAAATGGAACATTTTAGACACCCCTTTTCTTTGTTTTTGTCCTTTTAACACCCAAACCAATTTGTACTGTGATATTATACAGAATCACAATTCTGAAATTATATTCTACTTCCAAGACTTCAAAGATTCTTTGTCAATTCCTCCATACATGCAAGACTTAAGGAAGTTTCAAGACAGCATTTCTCTCTTGCCTATACGGTTTTACCAAGCCCGGGAAGAGACTGGCCGCTTCATCCAGTTAGTTATTTATAGGGGCCCTATGATGAGTTTATTCTTCATTTAAAACACTTCATTGTGGTCTTTTTGGTTGTACATTTAGCTCCAATCAAATTTATAATCTACTTTTGTGTTTGTCTGCAAGCAGTTTGTTTGTGAAGGTGATCCCTTTAGATTGCAATTGAAACCCTCCTCCCAGTCCTGTCCAAAATTATCACAATTTAGCTTTTGAAAATACACACTGTTAAATATGTCTTAAAAACCAACATCACCACAATTTTTTTTTCTCCCAACATGGTCAACATTTTTATAAACAGTATATAGATTCACTCGGCCACGGCAATAGAATGCAGATGTTGTGCTTCCGGGTTTGCATTCCCTCAAACAAATTATTATAATAATAATTGAAATCATAATCAGTGTGGCAGCGTACACCGTAACTCCGCTTTTACGACACACCTCATATACACCTGCTTTGCAAGAGAAAAGGCAGCAGAAGGCTTCCGTGGTGTCAATTTTGCGACTGTGTTTCTATATTTATCGAAGAGAGGTTTATATCAAAAGTAAAAGAATAGTGTATTTGCATCGTGTATTTATGCAGTAATCAAATGCAAAGCTGTCAAAGCGGAGTTTAACACGGTGTATCCATGATTGTAACAACATTTATCGAAAATCATCATGGGTCACCTTTAATTGCACATATGTAGCTTTTGGCTAATGTCTAATCTTCAAAGTAAACAAGTACAAACACACACACACCATGTTCAAAGCCATGTGCTTAAAATGTACAGCGCTGTTTTATTATTTTCATCATAATAAGACTCCTCATTGTCTTGTTCTGCTTTAAAGGAACTTCCAATGTTTTTTTGAATTTCTTCATGGAATGTTCCTGAAATAGAAAGGCTATTAAGTCAAAAACACTCCACAGCACACTTGATAAGACAGGTCAAATGAGTAGGTGGATCCAGGGCAATAGTTCTAACATGTCCTGGCTCGTTGGGCAATAATGGGGAGGGAGGAGCAAATGTCAGGTGTCATGACAACGGTGCAGCATGAGTTCCCGATTACAAAAGCACGGTTTGTTTGGTGAAGCTTTTTAAAGTAAAATAAAATTTATTTGTGCAGCTCTTCTTGGCAACTGTCTGTTTTGTGACTCATATATATATATATATTTTTTTTTTGTACAGAAATATCCCAAGTACACACTGATGGTAGAGGTAGCTGACCTTGTGGGAGAAGGCTTGAGTGATCAGGCGAAGGTCATTCTCACTGTGACGGACAGCAATGACAACGCTCC
The DNA here is from genome assembly GCF_033978785.1 of Entelurus aequoreus. NCBI lineage: Eukaryota > Metazoa > Chordata > Actinopteri > Syngnathiformes > Syngnathidae > Entelurus > Entelurus aequoreus. The sequence goes on from NC_084739.1 coordinate 56,118,883, forward strand.
AGCATTTACCCAGAACCCTGTAAGTACTTTTTGTTACCAAATTTGATTAGTATTTGTCATTTACCTACCAGACTGTTTCTTCTTACGTCTTCTTTAAGTATAGTTTCAGTCTGCATTTCAAACAATGTCTCTTGTTGATTTATTTGGATTGTTTTTTCAGGATGGAATGTCTTCAATTTTAAACAATAAGTGGTTGCACAATATTGAATCTATATAGCATTTTCTCAAATTTACACAGGTTCAAAATTATACCTACAGAGATAAAATATACAGTCGTGACCAAAAGCGCTTTATTGCAGTGAAACTTGCCAAGGGGCATGTAACCGAATATTAACATTGCTGTATGTAAACTTTTGACCCAGCAGATTTGGTCACATTTTCAGTAGACCCATAATAAATTCATAAAAGAACCAAACTTCATGAATGTTTTTTGTGACCAACAAGCATGTGCTCCAATCACTCTATCACAAAAAAATAAGAGTTGTAGAAATTATTGGAAACTCAAGACAGCCATGACATTATGTTCTTTACAAGTGTATGTAAACCTTTGATCGCGACTGTACATGTAGTATATTAGGGGTTTTGAGTCATGGATTGGATAATTTTTCGATTCAGCAAAAAAAGAGAAAAGACAAGACAAATGACTTTGTCCATTTTCTTTTTTTTCAAACCCTTTTGTCCATTAAAAACTAACAATATTCAACTCAAAATGTCCAACAAGGGCATTTAAATTAAATGAAAACAACCAATTTAAGGCATACTACCTTTTTCAACCATGAATAAAAAGTGCAATTTAAGGCGTATAGTCTTCCTTTTAAACATGGAGAATACATCAAAAGCTAGCCTATGTCCATATCATTGAAAACGAAGAAAATAATACCTGAACTTTTTTTTTTTTAAACATTTTCATAAAGATAGGGATGTGCCCATTGTCTGGGGAAGACCTCTTTGCAGTCACTGTCTCCTGCTGTAAACAAAAAACAAAAACACCGTCTGTCGGTACCGTGGTGCCAGTCACAGCGAGATAGCCTCTTGCCATCATGTCAATAGATAAATAAACTTTTATTCATCCCGCAATGGGGAAATAATATGGTTGCAGTGCGGGTTTTTACATACATACATACAGTACAATAGAAGTAAAATGTAATGAAAAATGAAACATTTGTAACAAATAATACTTATTGTGCATTATGGTGTGTTCCTATACCAATATTTTGGTACCGGTACCAAAATGTATTTTGATACTTTTCAAAATAAAGGGGACAACAAGAAATATTCATATTTGATTCATTTGAATACAAAATCTTCTGTTACATTAAACATATGTTTTCTATTGCAAATTTATAATTTTCACTGCCTTATTGATGCAGCAGTTTGGTTTTTCAACTAACCAACCAAACTATAGAGTGCTTTCACAGAGGGTAGGGGGCAGCTGGTTATCCTTAGAGCGACTTTAATGACCCTCTGAAGTTTTCCTCAATTGCTACTACCTCTGTGCTCCTGTCCTGTCCTCTTTCCTTCATGTCTTTATACTTTTTTATTAGTACAGATGTCGAATGGGTTTTAAATAGTATTAATTATGGTCTTAAAGTCTTTTAAAGTCTTAAATTTGACTTTTTAAAACCTGCAGGAACCCTTTTACTAATTCCAATAATAACTAGGAGTATGACACTGCATCTGGTCAGGATGAAACTTGCTAAGTACACCAAATATTGGTTGCATGTGTAATTTGGAATCTATGTAGGATATGAAAAATGCAAATATGTGCACCCAGTTCTTGTTTTTAAAACATCATTCATATAAATGTCTGACTGAAACTGTATTTCAAACTAAATTTGGGTTATTGTGTGTAGAATTTTAAGGATAAAAATGTATTTACTCCCTTTTTGGAATAAGGCTGTAATATAACAAAATGTGGAAAAAGTGAAGCGCTGTGAATATTTTTTGGATACACTATTTGCCACAATACCGTTACACATTTCCTTTGTTTGTTCACAGTATGAGGCATCCGTGGCAGAAAATAAAGTGGATGCTGTCATCATTAAGATGATGGTAACCGATGGCGATGAGCCGCACTCTCCAGCCTGGAATGCAAAGTTCAAGATTGTTCATGGTGATCCTGAGAATTTTTTCTCCGTAAAAACCGGAATCAACAAGAATGAGGGAATCATCACAACTGTCAAGGTACAATCAATGGCTTTACTGTTAAATAAATGGTGTCTTAGAAATTACAATTATTAGTGTTATGGCGTGCCTTCGTTGGGAGTGTGGCCGTGCCAGCAACTTGAAGGTTCCAGGTTCAATTCCCCCTTCTGCCATCCTAGTCACTGCTGTTGTCTTTGGGCAAGACACTTTAGCCACCTGCTCCCAGTGCCACACACAATGGTTTATATGTAGCTTAAAATTGGAGATAATGGGTTTCACTATGTATACCTCTTTGAGTCTCTAGAGAAGCACTATATAAATATAATTCCATCCATCCATTTTCTACCGCTTGTCCCTTTTGAGGTTGCGGGGGATGCTGGATATATAATTCACTTCACTAAATATAATTCACACTAAAAGGGTATAAATAAAATGATCAAGCATTGAAAAGAATTGTACAGAACATGTAGGTTTTTTAAATTCTAAATGTTTATGAAATTTGAGCCACTTAGATCTGAAAGTCGAGTTGTGATGCAATCTTACACAAATTAATTGTAACATTTTCTCCTTCCATGGAAACAGGGTCTGGACTTTGAGAAGAGTAGCAAGCACACATTGTTGGTTGCGGTGGAGAATGAGGTTCCTTTCGCTACTGCGTTGCCGACCTCTACTGCAACCGTGGTTGTAAACGTGCTAGATGTCAACGAGGCCCCCGTCTTCGACCCAGTGATGAAACTTGTGTCTAAACGTGAAGACCTTCCTGTGGATACTGATATTGTACAGTACACTGCTTCGGACCCTGACTTAGCACGCAAACAAACAGTCATGTAAGAATACCATGACTGCCTCTAGTGCTTTAAAAGAGCATTAATATATTCTAGTGAGTTTTTCATGCATGACTGTCGATTTATAAATTTTGTCTGCGTCTGTGACATTTCTAGGTATAAAATTATTAGTGACCCAGCAGGCTGGTTGAATGTGGCCAAAGAAACTGGACTGATCACAGTAAAAAGTCCCCTGGACAGGGAGGCCCTTTTTGTGAAGGACGACAAATACACAGCACTCATTGGCGCATATGATAGCGGTAAGGACACACTTTGTTCCATAGGTTTATAAATGCACACGTGCAGCAACGTTACCCCTATTTTTCATGTGTCTTAGCAAACGCACAAACTATTATTATTTCTTGAACCACATGTAAGCAACATCAGTCGTGAACACTAGAATCACAACTGTCCTAAATATGACATGACAAGTTGTAGATATTTTAGATAATTCTAATACAGTAGTCATTTTTATTACATTACTTTTTATACAATTCATTTTTATTTGGAGCTTTCCAGAAATTAATTGAACTTTGTAATATCTGTTCACCAGATGAAGTCCCAGCCACTGGAACCGGTACACTGATGATCCTCCTTGAAGACGTTAATGACAACGCACCCACCATTGAGCAACGTTCCTTCAAGGTGAGTGTTGCGTATGTTTTTATACGCTGTGCATTATCAACAATTGAAGGGACCCTTTTTTAGAATTAATGGTCATGTTTGCTGAGTCAAGAGATGAATACACCACCTAACCATCACTAGGTTTGACGAACGGGTGGCTTAGCTCCAGGAGGTTCCTATGATGTAAGCGTGCAAAGTTTTAAGAATGTTTCCACTTGCAAGATCTTTTCGCTCACTACTTTTTGGCACTGTATTAGAATTACACAACAAACACTGATAACATCTAAATGGTTGGTAGTGGAAGTGTAAGAAAGCTTTATTTGTCTTAGTAAACATGAGGTGGCCCAAAGACATAAGAGCAGTGTTGTTGCATGGAAAAGCTAGCAGGCAATTTGCATACAGGGAAACGTTGCACAGAGGATAGCAGTGTAAACGAACTTGCACAGCACTACAGAATTTACCTGAAAACAAGGAGGTTCTAGTGGAAAATAAACTTTCTTCCCTGGAAAACAGGGCTGGATGTCCACCCAAAGTTATGTTGTCTGAGCACAACCTCCTTGATTCAAAATTGTTGCATTTGCAAGATTGTTTTTGCTTAGAACTTGCTGTTACTGTATTTGAATTACACAGCAAATACTGAAGAAATCGAAATGGTTTATAAGCAATATTGTTAGTTGGTTAGGGATGGGTGATATGGACTATCAAAATTTATGGTGTAAATGATAAAAGTGAAGATAAAAAAACATCCGTAGAACTCCACCTTATTGACTTTCAGTCTGTCTGTGCATCCAGTCTTCAGAGCCCCCAAAACACTATTTTAAAATAACACTAAGGCTATTAAACTACATTAATTAAGTTGAAGAAGCACACTTGTACTGTAAAGCTGTAGTTGTGTTTTGCTTACCATACGGTATGGAAGTTATTTTTCTGTCAGCAATATTATAGACATTGTTATGAGTTTTATATTCCAAATCAATCAGATAGTGTTATGATGCGCCTTCAGTGTGAACTCTCTTGTACCGGTTGCATAATGGCGAATAATAAGAAATGTGGTATCCGAAATAGACGGATACAAAATAGATGGTTGACAAATTAGCAGAAACGGGTGAAAATAATGTTTTAGGAACTCATGCCAATCAATGTTCTACCACTGATCGGCAACACGCTCTTCAGAGCAGACATCGAGGCAAATAGATGGATAGTACTTTATATGTCCCCAAAACTGCGGTAAACATTGTTTCATAATCTCTTACACGGTTCAGAAAATGTTGACTTTGATTGCACAGAATCCTTGGAATTTCCACAAATACGCCAGTACTTAGACGACTAGAATTGAAGCATGTTTACTTCCGTAAACACCGCAGTACGTTCAACGTCATGGTGCCATTTCTGTATAGTTTGCTTTCACATCGGAGTCTGGACACATTTTTTTGTAATGTAAACAACTACATAAAAAGATCAGATTTGACTAAGAAAAAATCTGAAGTGGACACTAAATGTAGCCTTAATGCTGCTGCGGTCTGGCTTGACCTTACTAAGGTAACAGTGAAAACGTGGACTGGACTTTCAGTATAGTAATTCGGGCGTTACTGATGGAACGGATTGGATTGGATAAAAAGCGCTAACAAAGGGTCTTCAAATGATTTATAATCGTAGGTTATATTATTTATTTAAACCCATATTCTTGCATATTTATATAGAATTTTCTGCAACTTTTTGTAAAGGAAAAAAAATCACACCAAATAATTTAGGGGGGGCTTAAGAATATTTTAGGGGGGCTTTAGCTCCTCTAAAATAGGCTTAACGACGCCAATGCCATAATTTGTTGATGTTTCCCAGGTGTGCAAGAAAGAACCGGTTCCTCAGTTGCTGTCTGTAACGGACAAAGATGGACCTGGTTTTGCTGCGCCTTACACAGTCTCCCTAGAGGGCCTGTCCAAAACCAACTGGACGGCCAGAATGAACGACTCCAGTAAGTAAATTTTTTGTTTTGTTTTTTGCATTTCAATCACAGGAAAATAAATCTTTACCTAAGCATGGTACACGAGAGATGGGTTTGAAGGAGTAAGGACCTTTTTCTTGTTTCAGAAACAGGCATCATCTTAAATTTGGCCACAGAGTTGGCAAGAGGAGAGTACACTGTGGTTCTGCGGGTGGCAGACAACCAGGGTATGGAGCAAGACAGCACAGTTCAAGCCGAAGTGTGTGACTGCACTGGGGAAAAAGTGAGCTGCAAGGAGGGCCGTGTTGCAGGCGGCTCGGACTTGCCAGTTATCCTGGGAATACTGGGAGGAGTCCTCCTGCTTCTCCGTGAGTATGATTTTTTCTCATTAGCCAAATGTTTGTCACTTGACTCGCTGCTCGTACTTGTAAATTGCAACAGTGTGCCTGAATCAACCATGTTGTTTATATTTGTGTGCTCAGTGCTGCTGCTGCTGCTGCTGCTGTTTGCAAGGCGCAGAAGAGGAGAGCAGAAGGAGCCTCTGTTGCAGGAAGACGATGTCCGAGACAATATATATTACTACGATGAAGAGGGAGGTGGAGAGGATGATCAGGTAAATTATTAACGTTTGCTAGGCCAAGGGCCCCCAAATGGATTATACTTGTGTAGCGCTTTTCTACCTTTAAGGTACTCAAAGCGCTTTGACACTATTTGCACATTCACCCATTCACACACACCTTTTCACACACTGATGGCGGGAGCTGCCATGCAAGTCCCTAACCACGACCCATCAGGAGCAAAGGTGAAGTGTCTTGCTCAAGAACACAACAGATGTGACTAGGATGGCGGAAGCTGGTGATCGAACCAGGAACCCTCAAGTTGCTGGCACGGCCACTCTACCAACCGAGCCACCGAAGTAAAGTTGGCGCAGGGACCCCCTAATTATATAAAATTGGGTTTTAAATAAAACTGTTGAAGGTACCTTGTTATTTATCCAGGTGAATACAGGTGGTACTCATTAAGGAGTTTTGTTCCTAGACTATGATAAAAGCTGAGTTTTATAGTGTATGTCAAGATCTTATCCTAAAGTATACATGAATCAACTCTTAAGTCACTCAGTCTACACAAAGGACATTTACGGTACTCAAGTTATATGAAACAAATATAAAATGAGAACAACTCCTTTTGTTAGTTATTTTTCTTAGACAATTATTTTTCTCCAACTTTGTCTTTCACCGCCACTTCACACTTAAATTTGTCACATGCGCCAAAGCCAACAATACAAACTTCACAATAAAACATCCTGCCGAAGACACAGATACAATAATGAATATAAGAGAGCCCTCAATTACTTACTTTTATTCTTGTGGTCGATTTGCAGTCGTGTCTACCTATTTAAACCCTTTGTTTGTTTTTGTTTGGCGCTCCTACCTTCTTAAATATTGCCCCAGGTTAGTCAGGGAGAATAACCTTCCCTTCTCTTTCCAAATCTTGTAACGGCACATAATCGGTGACAACGCTACCTTTCATGAACATTAATCTTTTTTATTTTTAATGATGATAACAATAGTCAAGAATGTGGAACAAATTCGCAGCGAATATTGGTGGCGGTTTTATCCCTTGTGAGCTTTTTATGATCGTGTTTACTTCCAAATCTCACTGCTGCATGGGCAACAATGAAATCTGTAAAGTTAATAAAAAGTGGTCTTACTACAATCTCCTCAGTGTAGTTGTAGGACTGTCTGACTCATAGCACGCAGTACGCGTCCATGCACTAAATTAGATGTAACCCCGTTTCCATATGAGTTGGGAAATTGTGTTAGATGTAAATATAAACGGAATACAATGATTTGCAAATCCTTTTCAACCCATATTCAATTGAATGCACTACAAAGACAAGATATTTGATGTTCAAACTCATAAACTATCTTTTTTTTTTGCAAATAATAATTAACTTAGAATTTCATGGCTGCAACACATGCCAAAGTAGTTGGGAAAGGGCATGTTCACCACTGTGTTACATGGCCTTTCCTTTTAACAACACTCAGTAAATGTTTGGGAACTGAGGAGACACATTTTTTAAGCTTCTCAGGTGGAATTCTTTCCCATTCTTGCTTGATGTACAGCTTAAGTTGTTCAACAGTCCGGGGGTCTCCGTTGTGCTATTTTAGGCTTCATAATGCGCTACACATTTTCAATGGGAGACAGGTCTGGACTACAGGCAGGCCAGTCTAGTACCCGCACTCTTTTACTATGAAGCCACGTTGATGTAACACGTGGCTTGGCATTGTCTTGCTGATATAAGCACGGGCGTCCATGGTAACGTTGCTTGGATGGCAACATATGTTGCTCCAAAAGCTTTCAGCATTAATGGTGCCTTCACAGATGTGTAAGTTACCCATGCCTTGGCCACTAATACACCCCCATACCATCACAGATGCTGGCTTTTCAACTTTGCGCCTGTAACAATCCGGATGGTTCTTTTCTTCTTTGGTCCGGAGGACACGACGTCCACAGTTTCCAAAAACAATTTGAAATGTGGACTCGTCAGACCACAGAACACGTCCATTTTGTATCAGTCCATCTTAGATGAGCTCAGGCCCAGCGAAGCCGACGGCGTTTCTGGGTGTTGTTGATAAACGGTTTTCGCCTTGCATAGGAGAGTTTTAACTTGCACTTACAGATGTAGCGACCAACTGTAGTTACTGACAGTGGGTTTCTGAAGTGTTCCTGAGCCCATGTGGTGATATCCTTTACACACTGATGTCGCTTGTTGATGCAGTACAGCCTGAGGGATCGAAGGTCACGGGCTTAGCTGCTTACGTGCAGTGATTTCTCCAGATTCTCTGAACCCTTTGATGATATTACGGACCGTAGATGGTGAAATCCCTAAATTCCTTCCAATAGCTGGTTGAGAAAGGTTTTTCTTAAACTGTTCAACAATTTGCTCACGCATTTGTTGACAATGTGGTGACCCTCGCCCCATCCTTGTTTGTGAATGACTGAGCATTTCATGGAATCTACTTTTATACCCAATCATGGCACCCACCTGTTCCCAATTTGCCTGTTCACCTGTGGGATGTTCCAAATAAGTGTTTGATGAGCATTCCTCAACTTTATCAGTATTTATTGCCACCTTTCCCCAACTTCTTTGTCACGTGTTGCTGGCATCAAATTCTAAAGTTAATGATTATTTGCAAAAAAAAAAAATGTTTATCAGTTTGAACATCAAATATGTTGTCTTTGTAGCATATTCAACTGAATATGGGTTGAAAATGATTTGCAAATCATTGTATTCCGTTTATATTTACATCTAACACAATTTCCCAACTCATATGGAAACAGGGTTTGTATTTATAATCTGTGTCAATATTAAAGCGGACATCACTAAAAACAAGTTGTAAGGGTCTGCAATGCCTAGTCATAGGTCAGGGGTGTCAAACTCATTTTAGCTCAGGGGTCGCATGGAGGAAAATCTGTGCACACGTGTGCCAAACTATTAAAATCATGGCATTAAAACTAAAAAATAAAGACAACTTCAGATTGTTTTCTTTGTCTTACTTTGGCCAAAATTAGAACAAACACATTCTGAAAATATTACAATAAAAAAATAGAAAAAAATACCGGCAGCGGTAAAGTTTAGATCCATGAAGGAAAGAAGAGAGTGAATGAATGTTTATAACAGAATACATTTACATATGCATAAACATTTGTTTTTTGTATTATTTTTTTTATGAATTAACGTTTATGACAACCTTTTTCCAAAACACAATATAGATTGTGACATAACAGGATAATGCAATCTATTATTTGTTTTCAAAATGGTTAGAAAAAAGTGGCCTTTTTATGACTTGATGGGGTCCTTGGGAAAAATCCTAGCGCCAACACTCAGAGTATTGGTGAGTGCTAAACAGCAGCAGGCGGCTGTGGCCTGCGGGCCGGTTCTAATACTAATCAAATATCATATAGCCATAGATAATTCTATCGGCCCGCGGGCCTTGACTTTGACACCCCTGTCATAAGTCAACCGCAAAATAAATTAATTTGTCCGCGCTAAATTTAAATAAGTGTACGGGAGCCACATGGCGTATGACCAATAGTCTCATTAGAGTGTGCATGGACTTCACACGTACAGTCGTAGTCAAAAATGTACATACACTTGTAAAGAACATAATGTCATGGCTGTCTTGAGTTTCCAATACTTTCTACAACTCTTATTTTTTTGTGATATAGTGATTGGAGCACATACTTGTTGGTCATAAAAAACATTCATGAAGTTTGGTTCTTTTATGAATTTATTATGGGTCTACTGAAAATGTGACCAAATCTGCTGGGTCAAAAGTATACATACAGCAATGTTAATATTTGGTTACATGTGCCTTGGCAAGTTTCACTGCAATAAGGCACTTTTGACATCACATGGACAAAGATAAGACCTTCTGGAGGAAGGTTCTGTGGTCAGATGAAACATAAATTGAGCTGTTTGGCCACAATACCCAGCAATATGTTTGGAGGAGAAAATGTGAGGTCTTTAATCCCAGGAACATCATCCCTACCGTCAAGCATGGTGGTGGTAGTATTATGCTCTGGGCCTGTTTTGCTGCCAATGGAACTGGTGCTTTACAGAGATTAAATTGGTCAATGAAAAAGGCGGATTACTTCCAAATTCTTCAGGACAACCTAAAATCATCAGCCCGGAGGTTGGGTCTTGGGCGCAGTTGGGTGTTCCAACAGGACGATGACCCCAAGCACAGGTCATAAGTGGTAAAGGAATGGCTATATCAGGTTAAAATTAAGGTTTTAGAATGGCCTTCCCAAAGTCCTGACTTAAATGTGTGGACAATGCTGAAGAAACAAGTCCAAGTTAGAAAACCAAATTTAGCTGAACTGCACCAATTTTGTCAAGAGGAGTGGTCAAAAATTCAACCAGAAACTTGTGGATGGCTACCAAAAGCGCCTTATTGCAGTGAAACTTGCCAAAGGACATGTAACCAAATATTAACATTGCTGTATGTATACTTTTGACCCAGCAGGATTGGTCAGTAGACCCATAATAAATTCATAAAAGAATCAAACTTCATGAATGTATTTTGTGACCTACAAGTACACTCCAATCACTCTGTCACAAAAAAATAAGAGTTGTAGAAATTATTGGAAACTCAAGACAGCCATGACATTATGTTCTTTACAAGTGTACAACTTTTGACCATGACTGTAGGTGTGAAAATACAAAAAAAATAACTACCGGTATTTGGGAAATCAGACTAATTTAGTGCATGGAAACATAGTGACTGATCAATGGAAAGCATTGTCAGCCTCACGTACACACAGGCAACTGTTTCCTTCCCACTAGTTCTGAAGCAAATCTCTTCTAAACGACCCATTTATCGGTTCACTACAGTGTGTTGGATCAATGTTAATGTATATTTAAAGACATGAGAATTTGGGAATTGGCAGCGTCATCGGTCTGAGTTTATCAACGTACGGTTATCAACCACAGTTTTAATATAATTATATAAACATATATAATAATATTGTTCCCAACAGTTTGAATGCAAATGTTCAATCACTGTTGCTTTCTATCCTACCTATGTGTACTTTTCCAGCATTATGTTGGATAATATAGAATATTTTACTTGGAATAAGATCTCTTTTTTGGAGCCCGTGCTAGTCAACTAGCTTGACACACATGAGTATTATCAGGTTCTCAATAGTTTCTCAGTTAATGGTGGAGGAGCGTGACAGAAAATAATTAATCTTTTGTCTTCCAGGACTATGATCTCGGTGTTCTTCACCAAGGTCTGGACAACCGTCCTGAGGTGTTCAGGAACGACGTGATGCCAAACTTTATGCCGGCGCCGCAGTACCGACCTCGTCCCGCCAACCCGGAGGATATCGGCAATTTCATTGACGATGTGAGTCAAATCTGTAGTGTGCGCACACATGGGACCCTATTCTCCATTTTAAAGAGGCAGACTTTGCCACCATGCCTTTAATTAGCTGTGTGAAAAGCATGAACAAGTTTAAATTTGATCAATCCAGGCAGTGCTTGTCCTGTGAACGTGTGTCGTCACGGTGATGAAGTGTGGGTGTATATGCACACGCAACAGCTTGTATCCTGGCTGGATGTGAATTATAACCCATAGATACGTTTTGTTTCATTTATTATTATAACCACACTAAAGTTGTGTATGATAAGGGTTCTGTTTAGTACAAATGTTTGTGGTACCGTCAGAGATGCTCAATAGCTGTTTGTGTCTGTGTTTTTGGGACGGGAAGCGTGATAGTTTAACTGTCAAAAGAATCAATGGAAACAATTGATAGACGCTACACTATATTAGGCCTAAACGATATATCGATTTTATTGATAAATAGGAGTTTTTTGTTGCAGACAATTAAGAAAAAGAAAAAAAATGTTTCTCCTTTTGCATTAATGTTTACGGGGAAGAGATCTTTGATTCTTACGCTACGTCACGGATCACGTGTCTGGCTTGCTCATTAACTCTCAAAATGGCTTGTGAATCTCTGTGAGATTGATGCTATTTTAATCATATTTATTTACTTTGGAATCCTTTTGGTGTCATATATCAGATATATTTTATAATATCTTCAATATAGAGGCAGCTTGTTTTTCCACTCTACTGGTACTTTAATACAGCGTAGCATTTTGGTCCTTTCATCTCAATCAATGTTTCCAAGTGTCTCTCAATTGAAGCGATCAGAATAGAGTTCATCGTTTTTTTGAATAGCTGTTATTTTATCAGGTGTGATGTACACCAGTGGTCCCCAACCTTTTTGTACTTGCTACTTGCTACTTACTACCCCCCCCCCCCTTTTTTTGTTATAAAGAAATACAATCATGTGTGCTTATGGACTGTATCCGTGCAGACTGTATTGATTTATATTGATATATAATATATATATTGTGTTTTTTATGTTGGTTTAATACAAAAAAATAATAATAATAATTTTTTATTTATTTATTTATTTTAAATTTCTTGTGCGGCCGCGGCCTGGTACCAATCGGTCCACGGACCCGTTGATTGGGGACCACTGATGTACACTCCATCCAATCATTGAGTGCAATATAGTATTTCTCCTTCCAGGGGTGCTCCACTTATTTTGGTGGTGATTGAGCTAAGGAACATTTGAGCCAAAACTGTATTGCAATTAGGGATGTTCTGATACTGCTTTTACACTTTAGATACAATATCGACATTTTAGTCTTGATCAAGTGAAATTAGTCAAACAAAGAACAAACACCAACCTATTTATTATTAGCTGTCTGGAATGGACTTATATCTTTTAAGTTGATGTGAAGTGATTATTTTTTTGGGGACACCAAGTGGCCAATTATTATTTTAAGTTAAGTTCATGATACAGTAAGTTGAATGATGCGGACACGTTTGTTACTAGATACTTTCCAATACACATTTATACACACACAAACACACTTACATGTTGTGGTTAATAGTATTCTACCTTTATTTGTCCTTAATTATACTTTCTGAATAAATTGTGATAATGTTTATTGCCGTTAATTTTCAATCTATTAAGATAAAAAAATATCAAAATCAAATTACAGGATGTTATTTACGTAGTTTGCTCGTTTTCCTTGACTGGTGTGCACCAGTCAAGGAAAACGAGCAACATCATGTGGTTTATTTTTATTTTTGTATCTACAAAGATACAAAGAATTGCTATTGCGACATCTAGTTGACACATTTAGAACAGCAGTTTCTTTCATTCAGAAATTTCGGCTCATTTTTATATTTAACTAACTCATCCCGCGGGCCGGATAAAACCTGTTCAGGCCCGCAGGCCTTAAGTTTGACATCCCTGGTGTAGAGGCTGTGTGACCCATGTCCGCTAAGGATTGTTTGCTCTCCTGCAGAACTTGAAAGCAGCCGACAATGACCCGACAGCGCCCCCCTATGACTCCCTGCTGGTGTTTGACTACGAGGGAGGCGGCTCTGATGCAGGAAGCATATCCACGCTGAACTCGTCCAGCAGCGGCGACCAGGACTATGACTGTCTCAGCGACTGGGGACCTCGCTTCAAAAAATTAGCGGACATGTACGGAGGAGGCGAGGACGACGACATGCTGTAAACGTACAAAGAAGGTCTAGAGTGAACGTTTTGTGCCTGAATGTGAGATTTGCGGTGGTGCAAAATTCAAAGAACTGCTGAACTTAAGAAGTGGAAAAATCAACCATTAGAATTCGTCAATGAAAGTTATGCTTGGTGCAGTTTGTGCGACTAACCGGACTGCAAATGAGTATTTTTATGTCACATCTTTTTAGGCGCAACACACTTTTTTACAGCACAAACTCTCATCAAAATAAATAGTTTCACTATTCTGTACAAGTTTGTTTAAAACTTAGCCTTGACAATGACAGATGTACATATATTAATTTAGTTTCCTAAGCACCGTGCTTCTCAGTCACATTCTTCTTTTTCCTCCTAACAGTACTGTCAAGCAAGATGAAATCTGTCTTTTCGTTTTGTAATGTCATACGACTTATTCTGCAGGTACACTTTTTTTTGTTAAATGTGGATTTTCATAAAGGTCTCTTAAAACATTTGTCTTTGGCCTTTCACTGTCACCTTTTATGTTGATGGAATGTTACCATGATTTAATATGATCACTATTATAGGAGCACTTACTAGTGATGGGGCCAACGACACATTATGCAACACAAGGAGTGATACGGTGTCCCCTAATATCCCCGTGTGTTGCTTTTAATAAAGAAACATGTGCCGATACAATTACTGTAAAGCACTAAACAGTTTTCAGCTCACAGATGACGGCTAGTACTGAAAGAAGTCGGTCTGGCGTGCTGTGTTAGGACATCGGGTTTTGGCGCCATCATTGACTTTTAATGGATGTAAAAAGAAAAAGTTTTATTCTAAGGTGGGAAATAACTGTGATCTTAGTGCCAAAAAAGGTCAGTTTTATTACTATTTGGCTCATTGATCAGTTACACGTCTTACTCTTCTACACAGCTATTCTCATAATAAAAACGTTTATTTGCCTGCCAACTTAATCCCCTTTTTAATCCAGCAGATGGCACCATTACGAAACAGCAACACTGTACCAGTGGAGTGTGCCCCACACACACTCTTGAGGTTGGACCCAGAAGAAGCACAGCCATTAAAATAACACTACTAGATTTATAGCATAGCAAATTAATCAGATGACATTTGTATTGTTTTATTTAAATAAAATACTAATTTGTAATTCATACCCAGGATACACTGAACTAAAATATAAACACTTTTGTTTTTGCTCCCATTTTTAATGAGTTAAATGCAAATATCAAACGTTTTACTATATACACAAAATACTTATTCCTCTCAAATATTGTTCATAAATCTGTGTTAGTGAGCATTTCTTCTTTGCCAAGATAATTTATCCCACCTCAAAGGTGTGGCATATCAAGAAGCTGATTAAACAGCCTGATTATTGCACAGGTGTGCCTTAGGCTGCCAACAATAAAAGGGCACTCTGAAATGTGCAGTTTAACCACACAGCACAATGCCACAGATGTCACAGGTTTTGAGGGTGCTTGCAGTTGACATGCTGACTGTAGGAATGTCCACCAGAGCTGTTGCTCGTGATTTACATGTTCATTTCTCCCAACCGTGGCGCGGTTGGGAGTGTGGCTGTGCCAGCAACCTGAGGGTTCCTGGTTCAATCCCCAGCTTCTACCAACCAACAAGATGTCTCCAAAGGCGTTTCAAATAATTTGGCAGTACATCCAACCGGCTTCACAACCGCAGACCACGTGTAACCACACCAGGTCAGGACCTCCACATCCAGCAGGTGCACCTCCATGATCGTTTGAGTCCAGCCACCTGGACAGCTGCTGCAACAATTGGTTTGCATAACAAAATCATTTCTGCACAAAATGTGAGAAACAGTCTCAGGGAAGCTCATCTGCATGCTTGCTGTCTTCGAGGTCTCGACCTGACTGCAGTTCGTCGTCGTAACCGACTTGAGTGGGCAAATGCTCACATTCGATGGCGTCTGGCATGTTTGAGAGGTGTTCTCTTCACTGATTTTCCCTGTTCGGGGCAGATGGCAGACACCGTGTGTGGGAGAGCGGTTTGCTGATGTCAATGTTTTGAATTGCGTGGCCCATGGTGGGGTTATGGTATGGGCAGGTGTATGTTATGGAAAAGGAACGTGAGTGCATTTTATTGATGGCATTTTCAATACACAGAGATAATGTGACTAGATCTTGAAGCCCATTGTTGTCATTTATCCGAGACCATCACCTCATGTTGCAAGGATCTGTACACAATTCTTGGAACCTGAATACATCCCAGTTCTTGCATGGCCAGCATACCCACCGGACATGTCACCCATTGAGCATGTTTGGGATGCTGTGGATCGGTGTATACGACAGTGTGTTCCATGATTTGATGACTCAATCATGCTTTCTTGTTTTTAAAAGGTCTTTATAGAATTGTGCATTCAAACATCAGGGAGGTGATGTTGACTGATTACAATTTTAAAGGTTTATGTGTGTTCATTCAATCGGAATAATTTCTAATAGCGTATCTTATCATTTAGTGGACACTGTGTTGTGTTAGTGAATATTAAGATTTTATGATTGTCGTAGCTAATTCTGTAAAGATGATCATGAACATTAGAAATGTATGGTTTCTCTCCTTTCCTTGACTGTCAAAGTGTTCTGGTTCTGCTAGTATACGACATCATTGATCATCTGCCAGTTTTCAATAAGAGAACATGGATGACAAAAATACATTTTGAAGAATATGCACAGAACAAGTACGACAGCTTTCAAGAATGATCTGAGAGATCAAAGTTGGGACAATGTATACCATGAAAACGTTATCGATGAAGCATATGGTAATTTTTTCAACAATTTCATGATACTTTATGACAAAAACTGTTCATTGAAACAAGTTAGTAAGAAGCAAAAGAAAAACAATCAACCACGGATGACAAAAGGACTGAAAAACGCTTGCAACAAGAATATTATATAGAATATTGACAACACAAAGAACTACAGAAGCAGAAAACAAGAACAAAATGTATAAAAACAAGCTAACTGGCATAGTACGAACACATAGGAAAGAATATTACAGTCAATTATTAGACAGGAACAAAAACAATATGAGAAAAACATGGGGCCTCCTAAATAGCATTATTAAAAATGGTGCTAAGAAGGATTATCCTAAATACTTCTCTAACGGAAACGTTAAAGATGACAATAAGAATGAAGTACTGTAGCTGAAAGCTTCAAAGTGTACTTTGTGAACGTTGGACCAAATCTGGAGAAAAAGATTCCAAGTCCAAGTCAATGTCCCTCGAGGGTGTGACAAAAGAGGAATTATCAATATTGTGGAAAAAATGTAAATCCTAGACCTCAACTGATTCTAATGGAATTTATATGAAAACGATAAAAAGAGATTTCAGAGCCTTTAACATAGTATATCAGCAACCTAAAAAAATAGATAAAGCCGTACCAATTCATAAGCTTGGAGACAAACACCAGTTTACAAACTACAGACCTGTTTCTCTACTTCCACAATTATCTAAAATTATTGAAAAACTGTCCAATATCAGATTGGACAAATTCCTAAATAAAAATGGAACATTCGTGGACAACCAATACGGATACAATCTCAACATCAATGGCATGAATGGAAATAATGGAAGAGATTACCAATACAATAGATGGTAAACCGTGCACAGCGGCAGTGTTTATGGACTTAAAGGCCTACTGAAATTAATTTTTTTTATTTAAACAGGGATAGCAGATCCATTCTATGTGTCATACTTGATCATTTCGCGATATTGCCATATTTTTGCTGAAAGGATTTAGTAGAGAACATCGACGATAAAGTTCGCAACTTTTGGTCGCTGATAAAAAAGCCTTGCCTGTACCGGAAGTAGCGTGACGTCGCAGGTTGAAAGGCTCCTCACATTTCCCTATTGTTTACAATGCAGCGAGAGCGATTCGGACCGAGAAAGCGACGATTTCCCCATTAATTTGAGCCAGGATGAAAGATTTGTGGATGAGGAACGTGAGAGTGAAGGATTAGAGTTCAGTGCAGGACGTATCTTTTTCGCTCTGACCGTAACTTAGGTACAAGGGCTCATTGGATTCCACACTCTTCTTTTTCTATTGTGGATTTTGTATTTTAAACCACCTCGGATACTATATCCTCTTGAAAATGAGAGTCGAGAAGGCGAAATGGACATTCACAGTGACTTTTATCTCCACGACAGTACATCGGCGAAACACTTTAGCTACGGAGCTAACGTGATAGCATCGGGCTTAACTGCAAATAGAAACAAAAGAAATAAGCCCCTGACTGGAAGGATAGACAGAAAATCAACAATACTATTAAACACTGGACCTGCAACTACACGGTTAATGCTTTCCAGCCTGGCGAAGCTTAACAATGCTGTTGCTAACGATGCCATTGAAGCTAACTTAGCTACGGGACTTCGACAGAGCTATGCTAAAAACATTAGCGCTCCACCTACGCCAGCCAGCCCTCATCTGCTCATCAACACCCGTGCTCACCTGCGTTCCAACGATTGACGGCGCGACGAAGGACTTCACCCGATCATGGATGCGGTCGGCGGCCCGGAGACGGAGGAAGTCAAGGTGAGGACAGCGGTGCAGCGGCGGGCGTTGTAGCTTTCGACGACACCCCGGCTGCCATCAGAGTCTGCAAGAAACATACACTACCGTTCAAATGTTTGGGGTCACCTTGAAATGTCCTTATTTTTGAAGGAAAAGCACTGTACTTTTCAATGAAGATAACTTTAAACTAGTCTTAACTTTAAAGAAATACACTCTCTACATTGCTAATGTGGTAAATGACTATTCTAGCTGCAAATGTCTGGTTTTTGGTGCAATATCTACATAGGTGTATAGAGGCCCATTTCCAGCAACTATCACTCCAGTGTTCTAATGTTACAATGTGTTTGCTCATTGGCTCAGAAGGCTAATTGATGATTAGAAAACCCTTGTGCAATCATGTTCACACATCTGAAAACAGTTTAGCTCGTTACAGAAGCTACAAAACTGACCTTCCTTTGAGCCGATTGAGTTTCTGGAGCATCACATTTGTGGGGTCAATTAAACGCTCAAAATGGCCAGAAAAAGAGAACTTTCATCTGAAACTCGACAGTCTATTCTTGTTCTTAGAAATGAAGGCTATTCCACAAAATTGTTTGGGTGACCCCAAACTTTTGAACGGTAGTGTATATTTCCCCAAAGTTACGTACGTGACATGCACATAGCGACACGTACGTACGGGCAAGCGATCAAATGTTTGGAAACCAAAGCTGTACTCACGGTAGCGCGTCTGCTATCCAACTAAGTCCTCCTGGTTGTGTTGCTGTAGCCGGCGCTAATACACCGATCCCACCTACAACTTTATTTACGCACATCCATCGATCCATTTTCTACCGCTTGTCCCTTTCGGAGTCGCGGGGGGTGCTGGAGCCTATCTCAGCTGCACACGGGCGGTAGGCGGGGTACACGTACAACACTTAAAACATTTAGTATATCAGGTTATGGAATGGATTAAGCAAGGAAATCTAACAAAGTACTAATATGATCCAGTTTAAGAAACTGTTCAGACTAAAAGTGTTCACAAAGAAGAAGAATTATGATAAGCATGGTTAACCTTTAAAAAAAAAAAAAAAGATAATGATGTATGTAATCTTTGTTTATATTTATTTATTTATTCACGGTTCTGTTACAAACAGAGAACAAAGAAATGGTATAAAACTGCTATGATATTAAAATGGGTAGGATTAAACAAAATTCGGGGCGGTATAGCTCGGTTGGTAGAGTGGCCGTGCCAGCAACTTGAGGGTTCCAGGTTCGATCCCCGCTTCCGCCATCCTAGTCACTGCCGGTGTCCTTGAGCAAGACACTTTACCCACCTGCTCCCACTGGTTTAAATGTAACTTAGATATTGGGTTTCACTATGTAAAGCGCTATACAAATATAATTCACTAAATAAGCTCTGCTTCTTCCTACTCCTTTTCGGATATGCTGTAATGAAACAACTGGAAATATGTGATGATTTACATTGTAATTGTATGCATGTTTGAAATAAACTGACGCTGAAAGGACAGCTGCCAACAACTGAAGAATCCATGCTGCTCATGTCTGCCTCTTCCTTTTCTCCTTTGGAATCCCACACACTAAGCGTCATCTGAACAACACTCATTGTTATCTAGCTACTGAAGTGAAATCTTTAACTCATATTATGTTTTGCATATGGTAAATGTTTATATTCGTCTGGGAGAAAGCAAATCACCAGGTTAACTAGTAGGTATTTCAGTTTGGGCACATAATAACATAGGGCCCTTTAGTACTGACATTTGTGCGTGGATTGGATTAGTTCTCGCGGAAGAAGAGGCAATAAAGTTGGACCTTGGTATGCAAAGGTGATGGCCCTAGCCATGAGAAGAGACTAAATGTTTAGCTTGATGTAAACATCTAAGATACTACCTGCATCCGTTGTCTTCCCAGACACTTACGCACAAACATCTCCTTTTATAGTCAGGATGCACGCTCCTGACCCAGCACGCACACACAGATAGGGGGTAGGAATATAAAACTGATGGTTTACCACATCTGCGGTCCCCTCCAAGGTTTCTCATTGTCATCCCATTGGGTTGAGTTTTTTTCTTGCCCTGATGTGGGATCTGAGCCGAGGATGTCGTTGTGGCTTGTGCAGCCCTTTGAGACACTCGTGATTTAGGGCTATAGGGGCTTTGCAGCTGACGTCATCAGCCACGTGACATTAGCTTGGCGGCCATCTTGCCGGTCACCAGTTCACTGCCGGTCAACGACTCACACACGCTTTCTTGTTTGATCTGCTGCTATTTGAGCTTGGAAATGCCGGAAACCTGCTGTGCTGTTGGATGTAGCAATAGACGAGGCGATAAACCAAATCTTAGCTTCGGATCGCGGCGATTTGTCGTGAACGATGGAAACTGATGGAACGAGATATTTTCCATATATCCATATTTAAGTGTTACTTCTTTCTAAACTCCTATAGTCATATAAATAATAGCTAGTATTCTTCCTCTTTTGAGTCTCATAGTAAGGTGTTGGCCTTCTAGATTGGAATGTGTCAGAGTAGAGATAACTCGGAGTAGTCTAAACAAAGCGAGTGAGGGCGAGGGACAGACGGAAGATCACGGGACCTCCGGGAGACTGAGCTAGACCGATCTGGACCGGGCTAGGGAACGCTTGGGTGCTGGATTGGTCTCATTATTGCCAAAGCTTTGACAATAAACAACGAAATACCAACTACTGCTTTTGGTGGTCAATTTAACATCAGCTTATTTGCCATTAAAAGAACTTGGGAGTGGACAGCAGACTTTGACTTCCTTGGGAGGAAGAGCTGTCGACGCAACAAAACCTACGATGTACACAAGGATATGCAATGAACACTTCATATCAGGTATGTAAACAAACTATTCACCCCTGATTTGTTTCACAAAATGTGAAATAATACAATATGGGATGATACAAATATGATTGTTGAAAATGCTGGGTGCATTTTTAGAAAGGCAGCAAGAGCAGCAAGGCAGGGAATGGGATGATTTCTTCAGTTCACCCCCCCCCCACCCCCCCCCCATTTTTTCATGATGCCTCATCTGATTGGCTTGAAAACTTTATCAATGTAAATGTTGAGCTTCATATTGGAATTGAACAATTAATTATCATGAGTGAATGCATTAGGAAATTTCAAAAAAAATTATGATGGACCTTGTGAAACAATTTTTTTCTAATGAAGCATTTTTGAACAAGAGGCTTTTTGTTACTTCATTTGGCACAAGGTAAAATCTACATTGGTAAAGTTTTCAAGCCATTGGCACAAGGTTAAAAATTTTATTGGTAAAGTTTTCAAGCCAATCAGATGAGGCAACATGAAAAAATAAGAAAAAAACGGTAGCAACTTAGACAGACAGGTATCTGAATGATTTCACTCTATTCAGTTTTTTAATATGTCAAGTTATGAAATGCCATTACAAAACAAATTGAACTGGGTACATCCCCATCAACAATGTGCTTAATTATTTATGGCAGTCATTATGAATAATGTGATTGTTTAATTGTTTCAGGTGCAAAAAGCGAAGACCCACTATCCCCAGACTATGTGCCAAGTATATTTGAGCATACCCAGTCACCTCACAAACGAAAACTCAAATGTTCAATGAAGATCTTTGAGAGAAGACAAAATGTCAAGCAGCGTAAGAGAGACCGCGAGAGGGCAGCCCTCGTCAATATTTCCCAGTCTGTCCCTTGTGAAAATGATCAACTACCCGCTGGTGAAGATGTGGTGCACGCTGAGATTCCAAAAGAAGGCAGCTTAATCCACTAGATGTTGAGGGCACCAGAGGATTAGCTGCTGTCCGTATCCATGTAGAGAGAGTTATTGGACTCGCAAGACAAAAGTTGGCGGAGGAACATTCAGCAGTTTTCTCGCAGCACTTTCCTCAGGAGTTGAAACTTCTGACTTTCGTTTCTGGGCTGGACAGGCAAAATCAATATTGCATCCTTCAGCATATTCTATGTGCGATGCTGATGGTTTCAGCCACTGACAAGGTAGTGATGTGCATGGAGTGGCTGTCTTCATACGTATTAATGTCTCCAGGGCGAACAGGGATGCTGCTGAATGTGAACATGTTTCACCCAATCCAGCCATGCAGGTACAGTGGCAGCACAGGATCTGACCATCTTTCGCTATTGCTACCCAAAGTCTGAGGGGAGGATCATTCATCCGTTGAGAGTGTTTTACCTGAAACAGATAATATGACATACCTTATATTATTATCAGTCCCTAATTTGGATATAATATACAAGGCTAGACCTCTTACTGTCCATTTATGCATATTTTACCTGGCATTTGGTACATTTTCTCATGAATCATTCATTAAATTAGCCTGGAAATTTAAACCTGGTTCATTTTGGGCAAGAAACCAAAATGAATTATCAAGCATGAATTCTAAAAATTATTTTTGTAGAAACTGTTTCATAAGCTCTATACTGAATAGTTGGAAATTATGTAATGTTTTATTGTAGGAATTAATTTCTCAGATTTCAATATGAAGCTCCTGGAAACAGTTTTTTACAAAGCAATTTTTGATAGATTTTTTTTAATAATATTGTTTGGTCACATCCTTAAACTGAATACGATACATTTTCAGGCTAATCTTTTATTACAAAAAGCCTCCTGTTCAAAAATGCTTAATTAAAAAACTGTTTCACAAAGTCTATAGTAGTTTTTTGAAATTATGTAATGCATAGAGAAAAATTGGAACATTTCAATATGAAGTTTGTGAAACAGTTTTTTAATTAAAAGAATTTTTGAACAGGACGCCTTTTGTAATAAAAAAAAAAAAGCTTAATGTGAGTTTTCATTAGAATCACTTAAATAAATGATAAATGGGTTGTACTTGTATAGCGCTTTTCTACCTTCAAGGTACTCAAAGCGCTTTGACAGTATTTCCACATTTACCCATTCACACAAACATTCACACACTGATGGCGGGAGCTGCCATGCAAGGCACTAACCAGCAGCCATCAGAGGCAAAGGGTGAAGTGTCTTGCCCAAGGACACAACGGACGTGACTAGGAAGGTAGAAGGTGGGAATTGAACCCCAGTAACCAGCAACACTCCGATTGCTGGCACAGCCACTCTACCAACTTCGCCACGCCGTCTCCCTCAGTAGTTTTTTCACAATCACACTGTTACTGCCACGCGGATTTGTAAACAGACAGTTGGCTCTTCTGTGTGTGCTTTTTCCTTACCTTGGCCATGAGAAGAAATCGATTCTTGTTTGGAATCTGCCATATCAGCCCATCATGCACAAAACCTGCTGTAAAATACTTGTAGGCATCCAGACTCTTGTATGCCTTAAGGTCCTTTCCAGTGTACGGAGATGGTGAATCGACGAGGTAATTATAAATGTCTGGATATGATCGATCAGGCAGGTCGGCTGTTGCAAAATCCTCATGTGATTTTAGCATGCTTCTCGGTAAAAGGTACGGATCCGTTGTGCCAACAAGGTTGAACTTCTCTCGGTAACGTTTCTTGGACTCTTCATCCAAATGCACAACTTCATTGGATAGCAAATGTGATAAAACCACGTGACTGCAAAGCCTCTATATAAGTAAACATTGATTGATTGATGTAATGGAAACACACATGAGGTGTAGTGTACCTGCTATAGGACGTGCATAAACACCGACTCAACACCGAGCCAAACCGGAGTCAATGAAGAGAACGTTGTGAGATACAAACATACTTGTTGCCTCTGTACATATCTGTCTACTAGACATACAAAATGTAACTGTAATGTCCCTAAATGTCCAGCAGAGGGAGACTACCGTCTGCCTGAATGACTTGAACACGTTGTATCTAATTTGACAGTTCTAGTCAATATAGCGGCACTATTACACTTTTTTAAAACATTTCTGACATGTTCTTAAACTGTTAAAGACAATTTAAGGCATTGCTTCTACGCTGCTTTGTGTAGGATGGCAACAGAGATTATTACGGAGGACAGCAAAATGTACGACTTGCTGTCAGACGAATACCGGAAGACCACCAACAGGAAGTAATTTAGCCAAAGTGACGTCATCCAACTGCTGTTTACCGATTATAGCATACAAGAAGTAATTTACGGAACTTGTGTGAGCCTATGGCTTTACATTTTGTTACATATATATATATATATATATATATATATATATATATATATATATATATATATATATATATATATATATATATATATAATTATTATTCTTTATTTTTTTGGCATTCTATTTTAGTTACTTTATTGAGTCTACAACCCCCTGGCGCTGTTTTGTACTGTTTCTGTACTTGTTTTGTTTATTATTATTTCTTGATTGTATGTAAATGTTGCAGATTATAAATAAAGGTTTATTAAATGTTTTGTTTTTTTAAAGTATACAAACACACACACACAAAAAATAAAAAGCATACAATAAATAAAATAAACTTTATCTCCAAATTAAAGTGTAACCCGGATAATAATCCATGTGTAATATAAAGTACATTAGATAAATGGTTATAAAAGTTAAAAAGATAATTAATTTTATTTCATTTATTGATTCATTAAAAATTGATAGTTTAGTAAAATATGGTTAAAAACATAGTTACAAGGTAAAAAAAAAAAAAAAGTTAAATACATATTTGTTTTTTTTACAACATGGTATTTGCGGAGAAGTATTTTTTCCGATTCTTTTCCGGTCCTTGAAGGGAACGTGAGACCTGGTGTGGGAGGAGACGAGACAAGCGTGATGCTCGAGATACAGCCATAGCTAAACTTATTCGTTTTAGAACTTTCAGCCAAGTTTTGTGCCATGGTTTGTCGACAAATGAATCAATGAACGAAATAAAATTAATTATCTTTTTAACTTTTATAACCGTTTATCTAATGTACTTTATATTACACGTGGATTATTATCCGGGTTACAAAAGCATTGTAGTCACTATATATGTATTTGCATTGTATAAACAATACAAAAGTATTATCAAGTAAATATGTAAAGAATATTAACAATTGATGCAAGGTGGTTTTTCAGACGTTTCGATATTGAAGTGTGTCGCAAAAGCCCTTTTTTTTTGCATTTACAGGGCACCTAAACACCGAATGAGCGGGGCGCTGATGCAGGACAAGGAGAGCAGACAGGTCATCTTGGTCTCGCTTACGGGCCGTCTCGCAGGTGCCTTCCTGGCAATGGAGGCCGACCCACAGGCTCGAAGCCACGCTCCAGCCTGAACAGTGTCAAGGGGGCCCTTGAATCCTCAATTCTGTGAATTCCTCTGAAAAAAACTCCCTTATTCGTGGTCGCTGCCATACGTAAGGACATTGCCTTTGAGCAATCACCCGCTGCCTTGGTCTTCTATCGACAATCACGGCAACAGCAGTGGCTGCAACTGTGATGTTATGTTCCAGGTAATATAAGAACTACACTACCCAGCATGCAACGGGAGTTATGAGCATGCGCGGTAGCCAGAGATGTGGTGGTGTATGTGGCCATGCCGGGAGCTAGAAGGTTGTGATGAGCACGCTTTATGAGTAAACGTTTAGAACTCAGCCAACACGCCTCGTCTGGATTATTTACAAAAAGACAGACAACACAGCAACTGTGATCACAGCTCCAAAACCATGGAATCACAAAGCGTCCATCTTCCTCAAAGTGGAGTCTTGCGGGACGAGATTTTACGAGAATTATGGCTCCTGACGCAAAACAATAAAAGTCGCAAATGTACTTTGTCGACATTTTTTAAATATCCCTTTTATTTTGTGAAAAACTGCAATGGAAACGCAGCTACTGAAGAAAATCCTGGAACTTTCTGATTGTGCTGGAAATGTTCGGCTCTCATGACATCCATGCAAAAAAAAAAGTTTATTTCCCCCCAAAATTCCCACATTTCCATGAATTCCACACACTCCAAGACTTTTTCCCCATTTGAAATGAATGGGCAAATATTCAAACATACATATTCCCCACATTTCTCAACCGATTCAGTCATTCAATCTTAGAATTTTCCAACTTCCCAAAATTCCCGGTTTTCCCCGAATTCCCGCTTTTCCATAACACTTACTCTTAGGGAGGCAACAATTCGTTTCATGAACGATTTGATTCAATATTTGTGGTTGCCGATACGATTCAGGGACAATCTTTTTTTTAAAAATGATACGATTCTGTAACTTTTTAGCAAAAAAAAAAAGAATAAAAACCCAGCAGTATGACTGTGAAATAAATACTTGGATACTGCAGGTGAAGTTTCCTATATTCCTGTTATATTCTTGCAAGGGTACTAGGTATGAATGAATTATGGATACAAACACGCAAGTAAATAACAATTACTGACCAATGCATTCACATCTTACAAACCCCGTTTCCATAAGAGTTGGGACATTGTGTTAGATGTAAATATAAACGGAATACAATGATTTGCAAATCATTTTCAACCCATATTCAGTTGAATATGCTACAAAGACAACATATTTGATGTTCAAACTGATAAACTTTTTTTTTTTTGCAAAAATAATTAACTTTAGAATTTGATGCCAGCAACACGTGACAAATAAGTTGGGAAAGGTGGCAATAAATACTGATAAAGTTGAGGAATGCTCATCAAACACTTATTTGGAACATCCCACAGGTGAACAGGCAAATTGGGAACAGGTGGGTGCCATGATTGGGTATAAAAGTAGATTCCATGAAATGCTCAGTCATTCACAAACAAGGATGGGGCGAGGGTCACCACTTTGTCAACAAATGCGTGAGCAAATTGTTGAACAGTTTAAGAAAAACCTTTCTCAACCAGCTATTGCAAGGAATTTAGGGATTTCACCATCTATGGTCCGTAATATCATCAAAGGGTTCAGAGAATCTGGAGAAATCACTGCACGTAAGCAGCTAAGCCTGTGACCTTCCATACCTCAGGCTGTACTGCATCAACAAGCGACATCAGTGTGTAAAGGATATCACCACATGGGCTCAGGAACACTTCAGAAACCCAATGTCAGTAACTACAGTTGGTCGCTACATCTGTAAGTGCAAGTTAAAACTCTCCTATGCAGGGCGAAAACCGTTTATCAACAACACCCAGAAACGCAGTCGGCTTCGCTGTGCCTGAGCTCATCTAAGATGGACTGATACAAAGTGGAAAAGTGTTCTGTGGTCTGACGAGTCCACATTTCAAATTGTTTTGGAAAGTGTGGACGTCGTGTCCTCCGGACCAAAGAGAAAAAGAACCATCCGGATTGTTATAGGCGCAAAGTTGAAAAGCCAGCATCTGTGATGGTATGGGGGTGTATTAGTGCCCAAGACATGGGTAACTTACACATCTGTGAAGGCGCCATTACTGCTGAACGGTACATACATGTTTTGGAGCAACATATGTTGCCATTAAAGCAACGTTACCATGGACGCCCCTGCTTATTTCAGCAAGACAATGCCAAGCCACGTGTTACATCAACGTGGCTTCATAGTAAAAGAGTGCGGGTACTAGACTGGCCTGCCTGTAGTCCAGATCTGTCCCCCATTGAAAATGTGTGGCGCATTATGAAGCCTAAAATACCACAACGGAGACCCCCGGACTGTTGAACAACTTAAGCTGTACATCAAGCAAGAATGGGAAAGAATTCCACCTGAGAAGCTTAAAAAAGGTGTCTCCTCAGTTCCCAAACGTTTACTGAGTGTTGTTAAAAGGAAAGGCCATGTAACACAGTGGTGAACATGCCCTTTCCCAACTTCTTTGGCACGTGTTGCAGCCATGAAATTCTAAGTTAAATAATATTTGCAAAATAAAAATAAAGTTTATGAGTTTGAACATCAAATATCTTGTCTTTGTAGTGCATTCAATTGAATATGGGTTGAAAAGGATTTGCAAATCATTGTATTCCGTTTATATTTACATCCAACACAATTTCCCAACTCATATGGAAACGGGGTTTGTATTTGATTAAAGTGCAACCAACACTTTCGGTTGAATTAACAAGATGAAACATTTTCTGCTCATATTTTAAGCATTCAAAACATTTTCAATAAAAGTACAGTAACCAACAGTAGATTTACCTGCTAAATAAAGTTCCCATACAGTATCTGTTCTCCGCCCTCACGTCGTCGATGACTGACAGTGTCCCAGGTGTGCGGAATCATGTATGTCACCTACTCCCTTCTTGCTTCCTAATTTACATAACCTCCTTGATCCATCTCTTGTATCCATTCTTTCTCATGAAATAACTTGCCTTGACTGTTAGTTGTCGCTTCATGTTGTGTTCCGGAGGTCAATGCGTCGCGTAACTTGCTTCGCTGTCACTTTTGTCGGTCGCGTCTTTTGTGGCTTAAAGGGGAACTGCACTTTGTAATTTTTTTATTTTGCCTATCTTTCGCAATTCTTATGTAACACAAGAACATATGTTTTTTCTTTCTTTGCATGCATTCTAAATAGTAAATAAATGCGATCAAAAGTCCGCTTACAATGGAGCTTGTAAAGCGCTCTAAAAAACATCCAAACTGTTGCCAACTATGGATGCTGATGCGTCATCCATGTTGCTGATACTTGATCTCCGCGCTGCTTTCGATACCATCAATCACAACATTCTATTAGCCCAAATCAAAACACGTATTGGTATGTCAGACTTAGCCTTTTCTTGGTTTAAATCCTATTTTACTGACAGGATGCAGTGTGTCTCCCATAACAATGTGACATCAGACTATGTTAAGGTAATGTGCAGAATTCCACAGGGTTCGGTTCTTGGCCCTGCACTCTTCAGCATCTACATGCTGCCACTAGGTGACATCATACGCAAATACGGTGTTAACTTTCACTGTTATGCTGATGACACCCAACTCTACATGCCCCTAAAGCTGACCAACACGCCGGATTGTAGTCAGCTGGAGGCGTGTCTTAATGAAATTAAACAATGGATGTCCAGCAACTTTTTGCAACTCAACGCTAAGAAAACGGAAATGCTGATTATCGGTCCTGCTAGACACCGACATCTATTTAATAATACCACCTTAACATTTGACAACCAAGCATTTATACAAAGTGACTCGGTAAATAATCTGGGTATTATATTCGACCCAACTCTCTAGTTTGGGTCACACATTAAGAGTGTTACTAAAACGGCCTTCTTTCATCTCCGTAGTATCGCTAAAATTAATTCTATTTTGTCCACCGCCGACTCTGAGATCATTATTCATGAGTTCGTAACGTCTCGTCTCGATTACTGTAACATATTATTTTCGGGTCTCCCTATGTCTAGCATTAAAAGTTTACAGTTGGTACAAAATGCGGCTGCTAGACTTTTGACAAGAACAAGAAAGTTTGATCATATTACGCCTATACTAGCTCACCTGCACTTAAAATGCGACTTTAAGGTTTTACTACTTACGTATAAAATACTAAAGATCCGATCTTGCTGATTCGATTGTACCATATGACCCGGTCAAAAAATATCCGGCTTATTATTGATTCCCAGAGTTCTCTGAGCGTTTTTTATTCGGGCTCCTGTACTCTGGAATGTAACAGTTGGAAATGCTACTTCAGTAGAAGCATTTAAGTCCCAAATCTGCAGACCCTCCCAAGGTTCCTCCAGGCAGCTACAACCCTAAACTAACACCCTCCCCGGATTGCTAATAATCAAATGTAAACAATCAAATGCAGATACTTTTTTTATGCCTTCTGATCTATCTCTCTCTCTCGCTCTCTCTCTCTCTCTCTCTCTCCACTACTTGCTGTCCATATCCTACCCCCCCCCCTCCACACCCCTGATTGTAAATAATGTAAATAATTCAATGTGATTATCTTGTGTGATGACTGTATTATGATGATAGTATATATCTGATAGTATATATCTGTATCATGAATCAATTTAAGTGGACCCCGACTTAAACAAGTTGAAAAGCTTATTCGGGTGTTACCAATTGTACGGAATATGTACTTCACTGTGCAACCTACTAATAAAAGTCTCAATCAATCAATCAATCAAGCAATCTATCAGTATGTGTCCATGCATTAATTTAGTACGATTTCTCAAATAGTTTGGCTCTAAACAAGCCTCCCACAGCCCATGGAAACGCCTTAATCTGATCCTGTTCGGTTTTTGAAAAGTCGGACTAACACACCTGGATAATTGGATTGGAAACCAGATCTCTTGAGGGGGTGTGTGCGGCCGGAGAGGACCCTTCGTATCACGCATGCACCAGTCTCAACGGTCTCAATACCATTCAATAAAAACATTAGCAAAAGACTGTTCATTTCCTTCACAAATTAAAAGAACAGAACAGTTTGAAGTACATTGATGGTGGAAAAAAGGAAACAAGAGATTTATTTAAGAAGGTAGCTTAAGAAATGTAAAATGCCGGCTTAATTTGGACTCCCGAATGAGATGTTAGATTATAAAGAAGGTATATTAAAGGCAAAATATTAAAGCGTACACTAACCTCTTCACGCTGCATTTGTGCACTCCCAACTGATTAACAATAAGTCTGTATTCCACACAACTGGCAAGATAGTCCAGAACATTGCAAACTTCATCTGGGGCACGTATGGTTCTTCGGATTTAACACTCCTATCAATCCACAGAGCCTTTTAAATTAACCCCGAGACATTCAAAAGTTTTGTTTTTATGATTTCCACTTCCGAAAATTCCTCTGAAAAAACTCTTCCTTTGGTCTTTCTTTGCTTCGGACCTGCATCCACCCCGATACATTCTTGGTAGTAGCGTCATGTGCGTAGCGCAATCTAAGATAATTTATTGATGCTGTCTGCTATTTAACATCAGCAGTAATATTTGTAATGTCGTCAAAAACAAAGATAGGCGACATTCAGAAAAAAGTGCAGTTCCCCTTTAAAGTTATATTATTGTGTTGTGTCATTTGTAGTCGTTGTGGCTTTTGTTGTAGGTGAAGGTTTTTATGTCGTAATTAATGTGATCTTGTGGCGTTTATTATGACCGTTCTCGACCACCGTGGCTATCTGCCATTTTTGTTTTGATGAACGTTACAGACGGGTAAATAGACTTAACGTTTACCGTATTTTTCGGACTATAAATCGCAGTTTTTTTCATAGTGCGACTTATACTCAGTAGCGACTTATGTGTGAAATTATTAACACATTACCGTAAAATATAAAATAATATTATTTAGCTCATTCACGTAAGAGACTAGACGTATAAGATTTCATGGGATTTAGCGATTAGGAGTGAGATTGTTTGGTAAACGTATAGCATGTTCTATATGTTATAGTTCTTTGAATGACTCCTACCATAATATGTTACGTTAACATACCAGGCACGTTCTCAGTTGGTTATTTATGCGTCATATAACGTACACTTATTCAGCCCGTTCTTCACTATTCTTTATTTATTTTAAATTGCCTTTCAAATGTCTATTCTTGGTGTTGGGTTTTATCAAATAAATTTCCCCCAAAAATGCGACTTATAAATGTTTTTTTCCTTCTTTATTATGCATTTTCGGCCGGTGCGACTTATACTCCGGAGCGACTTATACTTCGAAAAATACGGTGCGTCCTTATTTTTTAGAGTGCTAAACTTCATATAAAGTCTGCCATTCTTAAATCAAATGTTTTCCTTTTTCGAGTATCGATAAATGGATCAATTCCCTTTTAAAACGGTATTGGATCGATACCTATCTTGCGGAAGGCAAACTTGCAGAGTACAGATCGATATACTTCAAATTTAGCAATATAAATCGGTCTATGGTTGTATCAATCAATCGTTAAGTTATTCTCTTTTAAAAGTACTTACATGCTTCCACAGTTCTCAACCAATTTGAATCATTCCAAAATCAAAATGCTCTATGCTAATGTTAGTCCAATGCAAAAAGCTAGAATGCTAACTTTCCTTTAGCTAAATTTGCTGGTAAACACCTCAGTGTCATATATTTTTCTACTTAATGCATGCTAACGGTAGCATGTTCTGCTAATGTTAGCTACATTCCAACTTTTTTTTATAGCTAAATTAGCAGACAAAAGTCCTTTTAACTATTAACATGCTAACTGTATCTGCTAACATTAGCAACGTGCTAGCGTTTTTAGCTAACTTTCACCTCAGTCTCATCTTCTCATACTTGACGCATGCTAACCGTTAGCATTTCAGTTCAGCTTAACCTTTTCAGCATTCACACGTTTTCCCGTGTTTATTTCATACGCAAATATGTCATCCAAAAGTGAGGTAACGACACACTATTTCATAATGTTGACATTGTTGTGAAGGTAACTCCCAATCAGATCCATCTTCCTCCGGTTCTCAGGTCAGAAATACCGTGTGTATCCTATTCCACTTTAGTTTACCAAAGCGCATGTCGTTGCCCTAAGCAGACGTGGTCTAGTCGACATAGTTCTGTGTTGCTCAAACAGCCCAGCACCTTCCCAGACAGAAGAACTTCTTGGTCGAAGTCGATAGTGGCTTTCTGGACCCCTCAGAGTGGCGTTCACCTCTGCTACCAAGTCAGCTGTCCTAGAAGGGAAAATTATTATTTTTTTATCGAGAACTTTATATTTTTTCAACAAAATAGTGTTGTCCCGGTACCGGTACCAAAATTATTTTGATACTTTTCGGTACTTTTCTAAAAAAAGGGGACCACAATAATTATTGGCTTTATTTTAACAAAAAAATCTTACGGTACATTAAACATATGTTTCTTATTGCAAGTTTGTCCTTAATTAAAACAGTGAACATACAAGACAATTTGTCCTTTAGTATAAGTAAGCAAACAAAGGTTCCTAATTTAGCTGCTGACATTTGCAGTAACATAATGTGTCATTTTCCATTCTATTATTTTTTCAAAATTATTAAGGACAAGTGGTAGAAAATCAATTATTAATCTACTTGTTCATTTACTGTTAATATCTGCTTACTTTCTCTTTTAACATGTTCTGTCTACACTTCTGTTCAAATGTAATAATCACTTATTCTTCTGTTGTTTGATACTTAGTTTTGGATGATACCGCGAATTTGGGTATCAATCCGATACCAAGTGGTTACAGGATCATACATTGGTCATATTCAAAGTCCTCATGTGTCACGGGAACATATTACCTGAGATTCTAAACATAATATAGATTTTTTTTAAACGACGTAGTCATAGAAGTATCAACTAGATACGCTACTGTACTTGGTATCATTACAGTGGATGTTAGGTGTAGATCCACCAATGGAGTTTGTTTACATTCTGTCGCGGGTGAGCTACAGTGTGTAGTGAAATATGTTTAGCTATTCCTCGTCCTGCAGGGATGATAGTTGTAAGAAACTTACTTTATTAGACGCCATGGAGGCGAGGATTAGTGATTTAGAAGTAGCTGAAACACTGCCGACTGGGGCTGGACTTTAGCTGCTAGCTCGCTAGCCATGTCTTAAAGCACCTCTTCCGGGGTTTGCGTTTCGGTGTTATAGCTTCACCTTTATCGTTACTTTTTAAGCCAAAATGTGTTTGTTCTCCCTTTTCTGTCTACACACTGTGTCTGCTTGTAAGTACTCTGTGATTGTGCACAGCTGAACATGCTCCTCTGCTTGTAAACTAGGGGGTTTGTGGACCGTTACTTTTCAGAGGCGGTATAGTACCGATTATGATTCATTAGTATCGCGGTACTATACTAATACTGGTATACCGTACACCCCTACAACAAAACTACCCATTTTGGCTCTGATATGACTGTAATAGGTTTTCATAACATCACTAAAGAGTAAGATCCACAACACACGTTGGTCTAACCAAGTGCTCCAAGTCCAGCTTAGTGGATTCAAAAGGGCACTAAAAACTAGTCTCTGTTCACTTTGTCGTTCTTGATGTGCGATGGAAATAATAATTACAATAAAATAAGTGTTTTGTTTTGCTGTTCTGTGTATTTTTCATTCACAAAGCAGCAGTCTAAGCATCCAGTCTGACCTGCTGTGCAGAAGTAGAGTCTCTACCACATGACTTAAATAAGTATTTGACCTATCAGCAAGATTCAGTTTATGTGTCATGAAATACATCAATGAGTCCTTCCATCCATCCATCCATTTCCTACCGCTTGTCCCTTTCGGGGTCGCGGGTTGTGCTGGAGCCTATCTCAGCTGCATTCGGGCGGAAGGCGGGGTGCACCCTGGACAAGTCGCCACCTCATCACAGGGCCAACACAGATAGACAGACAACATTCACACTCACATTCACACACTAGGGCCAATTTAGTGTTGCCAATCAACCTATCCCCTGGTGCATGTCTTTGGAGGTGGGAGGAAGCCGGAGTACCCGGAGGGAACCCACGCAGTCACGGGGAGAACATGCAAACTCCACACAGAAAGATCCCGAGCCCGGGATTGAACTCAGGACTACTCAGGCCCTTCGTATTGTGAGGCACATGCACTAACCCCTGTTCCACCGTACTGCCCATGAGTCCTGTACCTTTAAAATTGTGCTCCTAAACTCAACTCATGACGAGTATAAAATACACCTGTCACACATTCAAACCTCCACACCCCCATATGCAAGACCAGAGAGCTGACCTCAGGGACAGAATTGTAGACCTGCCCAAGACTAGAATGGACTACAATTTTAACAATCAACACCTAAATGACTCACACACTACACAACTACTCCTGTAAGTACAATAAACTACAACACTACTACAATAAACTGCAAGTACACAACTACAAGGACAACAACTATACAAAATGACCAAATCGTACGATAAGAAATTACAAGTACATTAGTAAAAGTACTATAACTATAAACAATTTCAAGTACACTACTGCAAGTACTACAACTATAAGAAAATCACAAGTACAGTACTACAGAAAACTAAATGTAAAAAGCACTACAACTATAATACATTACTAGGAATAATACAACTATAAGAAACTACAAGTAAACTACTACAATAAACTGCAAGTACATTAATACGAGTACTATAGCGACGTAAAAGTACAAGCACACTACTACAGCACTTCGACTGCAAAAAACTACAAGTACATTAGTGTTACTACAGCTAAAATAAACTAGTTAAAATAAATAAGTTCTACAACTATAAGAAAATCACAAGTACAGTACTACAACTACAAGAAAACTAAACGTACACTATTACAAGCACTACAACTACAAACAACTACAATACACTACTAGAAATAATACAACTATAAGAAACTACAAGTACACTACTACAATAACTACAATAAATTGCCAGTACATTACTACAAGTACTACAGCGATGTAAAACTACAAGCACACTACTACAACACTTCAACTGCAAGAAACTACAAGCACATTAGTGCTACTACAGCTAAAATAAACTACAATACACTACTACAAGTACTACAACCACAATAAACTACAAGTACACAACTACAAGGATAACAACTATACAAAATGACCAAATCGTTCACCAAGAAATTACAAGTACACTAGTAAAAGTACTATAACTATAAACAAATTCAAGTACACTACTGCAAGTACTACAACTGTAGGAACATCTCAAGTACAGTACTACAGTACTAAAACTAAAAGTACACTACGACAACTATAGGAAACTACAATACACTACTACCAGTATTACAACTATAAGAAACTACAAGGACAACAACTATACACAACTACAATATACTACTACAAGTACAACAAGAAATTACAAGTACACTAGTAAAAGTACTATAACTATAAACAAATTCAAGTACACTACTGCAAGTACTACAACTATAGGAACATCTCAAGTACAGTACTACAGTACTAAAACTAAAAGTACACTACGACAACTATAGGAAACTACAATACACTACTACCAGTATTACAACTATAAGAAACTACAAGGACAACAACTATACACAACTACAATATACTACAAGTACAACAAGAAATTACAAGTACACTAGTAAAAGTACAATAACTATAAAAAAAACTTCAAGTTTACTATAACTAAATTACTATAACTATAGGAAAACCACAAGTAGAGTATATATCAGGGGTGTCAAACATACGGCCCGCGGGCCGGAACCGGCCCCCAAGGAGGTTCGATCAGGCCCGCAGGATAATTTGAAAGTGGAAAAAATGCATAAAAGACATGGAATTAATATTTTAAATTCGCTGCAATTCATGGATTATCCGCTAAGGGGCGCACTCTTTCCATCAGAGTGGAAGACAAGCCGCATCACTGAGACAGACTGAAAACAGCAGACGGTATCAATGCGCCATCTGCTGCTTGTTACGACGTTGCAAATGGCAACCCTGCTCATTTCCCCTGTCTGAGAGATGTGTGTGTGACCAGACCTGATGCGGACATGAAACGGTACAAAGACAAAATTGCAGGACTACTGCGGGAGTTTGAGAAACGTTTTCAGGTATTTTGTGAACTTGAGACAGAATTTTCAGTTTTTCGCTCACCTTTCACAGTTAAAGCTTCTGATCTGCCGGTCGAAATTCAGCTAGAGATAATTGATTTGCAGTGTGATGCAGATTTGAAGGACAAATTTGCCTCTGTAGGTCTGGACAGATTTTATCAGTATCTACTACCAGGGTACCCCAAATTAACAGCCCTGGCTGCTAAAATTTTGTGCATGTTTGGGACAACCTACTTTTGTGAACAAATTTTCTCAGTGATGAATATCAATAAAACAAAAATGCGTTCAAGGCTCACAAACAAGCACTTAAATGACATTCTGAAAGTGACAGCTAGTCAGGACATGACACCTGGTGTTGATGCACTTGTACAGGCCAAAAGATGCCAAGTTTCAGGAACAAATACAAGTCCAGACTAGACTAACACCTTTAAAATGCTGCCTTAGATACTGTTTGCATTGAAAGAATACAGCTCTGTGAAGATGAATCCTTACTGTGGTGATTTAAAAAATGTGCACTTTAATGTTAGTCAGCAGCTTCAAAACAAAAGTTGTGTGATGGAATTCTACTGTTCATACAACTCCATCAATTTTCAGTATGTATTGTATGTGTATGTATGTTTCATGTATGAAGTTTACAGATTTACAGGACAGGCGAACACTTTCTTCATTACACATTTAAAATCACTCTCCTTAGTTTGTAAGGTGTACGCAGGGATTACATTTAGATTTTATATGCGTGTGTGTAAGTGGTTTAAAAATTTATTTCTTTAAAAGTCTCATTTAATCTTAAAGTGCATTACTATATTTTTCAGTACCAATTAAAGTTTTGTGCCTTTGTACAATCAGTGGGATCAGTTGCAATGCATATTTGTGAATGATAAAAGTAAATTACACATTTGTCTAAGGAAATATGAGGTGTTTCATGAAATGTTTTGTAAAAGGATAGTTCATTAAATTTCAATATTTTCCTAATGTTCTTGTGCTTCTTTACACCAAAACAAAGGAAAGACATGATATTTTGGTTATTTATAGCAGAGTATGGTATAATTTTAATGGTCCGGCCCACTTGACATCTCCCTAGGCCGTATGTGGCCCACGATGCGAAATGAGTTTGACACCCCTGGTATATATATATATATATATATATATATATATATATATATATATATATATATATATATATATATATATATATATATATATATATATATATATATATATATATATATATATATATATATATATATATATATATATATATATACACTACCGTTCAAAAGTTTGGGGTCACATTGAAATGTCCTTATTTTTGAAGGAAAAGTACTGTATTGTTCAATGAAGATAACTTTAAACTAGTCTTAACTTTAAAGAAATACACTCTATACATTGCTAATGTGGTAAATGACTATTCTAGCTGCAAATGTCTGGTTTTTGGTGCAATATCTACATAGGTGTATAGAGGCCCATTTCCAGCAACTAGCACTCCAGTGTTCTGATGGTACAAAGTGTTTGCTCATTGGCTCAGAAGGCTAATTGATGATTAGAAAACCCTTGTGCAATCATGTTCACACATCTGAAAACAGTTTAACTCGTTACAGAAGCTACAAAACTGACCTTCCTTTGAGCAGATTGAGTTTCTGGAGCATCACATTTGTGGGGTCAATTAAACGCTCAAAATGGCCAGAAAAAGAGAACTTTCATCTGAAACTCGACAGTCTATTCTAGTTCTTAGAAATGAAGGCTATTCCACAAAATTGTTTGGGTGACCCCAAATTTTTGAACGGTAGTGTATATATATATATATATATATATATATATATATATATATATATATATATATATATAAATATATATATATATATATATATATATATATATATATATATATATACACACATATTTATATTTATATATATATATATATATATATATATATATATATATATATATATATATATATATATATATATATATATATATATATATATTTATACACATATTTATATTTATATATATATATATATATATATATATATATATATATATATATATATATATATATATATATATATATATATATATATATATATATATATATATTCTGAGCGCGATGATGTGACGTTATCGATGGGAAAATGCATTTTTAGACAATATTATTTGCCTGAGCGGCTAGGAGATACCGGGAGTAACAAGTGGTAAAAAAATGGATTAGAAAGGACGGATTTAAAAAAAGAATAATACAAAATAAATAAAAATTTAACATGGGATTTCCCAGGGGTCGGATTTTGGAGGCTGGCGGACCGAATCCGTAGTTTGGGGACCCCTGAGGTAAACCAACAAAATCAGCAGGGGATCAAATATTTTTGTACACGGAGCAAAACGTTTTCAGCTTGTCAACATAGGATTTTAAATAGTCATAATTGCACAGGTCATTAACTTCAAACAAGTCTCATATTTGTATACAAGTCTGTGGTACTTTGGTTTTGGTTAGTAATCCATTCCAAACAGTGTTAATTTCCTTGGCTAATATATTTTGTTTTAGTTATCGTCAACAACCTATTTTCCCTTGATGAAAATAAGACGATAACTAATCAAAAACAAAATCACGTTGACTAAGACGATAACAAAATTAACTAACATTTTACTCAACAGATAAAAACGAGACGAAAATGTTGACGGAAACGAAATCCAATCACATTTAATTTCGTCTTGTAGATGGGTGGGACAATTTCGGAATATATCTAATCACCGCTCTTTAACAGTATGCATAAGAGCGAGGGGCCGGGAGATACAGCCAATCAGATGATTTTCCTTGTGAGCTGAGAAAGTTGGATTTCCCAACGGCAAAACCTATATATATGGATTTAACATGTTCCACATCGTGATATGTGTACATCTGGGAAAAAGTGAAGAGGACACCTTTAATTTTTGATGGCGAGTCATCGACGGAGACATCTACACAACTTTAAATTAAAGCTAATTTCAAAAGAATTCTAAAAGAGTAATTTTCTTTGCTTCAAAGAATCGTTCATTTAATGGCAAATCTAAAGGCATGACAACTTTGAATGTGGTCCAACGCGCTCACGTCACACGCACAGCAAAAAGAGGAAGTTGATGCATCCATCCATCCGTTGGCTACCGCTTGTCCCTTTTGGGGTCGCGGGGGGTGCTGGAGCCTATCTCGGCTGCATTCGGGCGGAAGGCAGGGTACACCCTGGACGAGTCGCCACCTCATCGCAGGGCCAACCCAGATAGACAGACAACATTCACACTCACATTCACACAATGTTTCCTATTTAGTTACTGTATGTGTGCCTGAAAGTTATTTGTTAGCATTGACCTGTGGAGCAAAACATGACTAAATGCATCATTCCTGACCATAAGGTCATGCTACTTTTTTGTTAAATAAATGCTTTGCAGGTAGTCTAAATGAAGGTGCTTTCAGTGGTGTGCCGTCAGGGCCAGCATGGCCTTCCCTGCTGGCCTAACATAACCAAAAATCAT
This sequence comes from Entelurus aequoreus, assembly GCF_033978785.1. NCBI lineage: Eukaryota > Metazoa > Chordata > Actinopteri > Syngnathiformes > Syngnathidae > Entelurus > Entelurus aequoreus. The sequence continues at coordinate 56,158,829 of NC_084739.1, forward strand.
GATCATAATTAAAGATAAAAGTAATTTTTTAATTTACTTTCCCTAAATATCCAAACATATTCATATTCTCTTCATGTCATATTATGCTCTTTCCAGTGCTGTTGTTTTTTAGTTATAGTTTGTACTCAATCAGAATTCAGCTAGCTTATGTCGCCATGCTGTACCAAATCTGCCAGAATCAACAATGCGGGCGTCTGTCCACTGTAAGCGAACGGGTACATACAGTTGATAGACAGTTGCGATAGCCAATCAGATCATGAGTTGTTGTCAGTAAGGCCTTCTGGATGGCCTTACGCTGTGATTGGATACTCACTTGGGACTCCCAAGTGAGTATCCAATCACAAGTTGCGAAAACAGGAAGTGGCACAGGAGCCATATGAGCCATAGAAAGCCACAGAAAACTCGCCGGTACTCACAAAGAAAGAGAGCAACATGTTGATTAGGTGGGCAGATATATATTTGCAAGGCCATTTTCAAAAAGGATACTTAAGAGAAACTACATTTTGTGAGACGATGTCGGCGATGAAATGGGGAAAAGTCCGCCATTTCCACTCAAATCAACCGACTATGATGGGCTATACGGCGTCGAATGGGTGCTACAAAGTGTGAGTTCAAATATTTTATTTCTTTATTTCTCCACGTTTAATATGTTTTTTTCAATTTTAATTTTGACTGTACCACATAAGATGTTTTAATTGCTGATGTGGGTTTATTGATTTTTAAATGCGCCAGAAAATAACCCGTTTTGTACACTGTTGATGTGATTCAATGACCAATAGTGCGTAAATGTGTTTCTGTATAGTATTTCTCCAGAAATAAAGTTAAAAAAGTTAAAGTACCAATGATTGTCTCACACACACACACTAAGTGTGGCAAAATTATTCTCTGCATTTGACCCATCACCCTTGATCACCCCAATGGTCATGTGGTGACATAAAGTATGGTATTTTGAGAGGTAATCATTGAAGTCGGACATCACTGAAGGCCTAGGTGGGAAACGCACGGCTTTAAAGAGGTCTTATCTTTTATTCTTCATACTTTAGTCCACTACCTATACAGTAATTTTAGCCGACTGTAATGTGATTTAATTTCGTTGACTAAAACTAATCTAAAATTAAATCAATTTAGATGACTGAGATTTGACTAAAACTAAAATACATTTTTGACAAAGGCTTATAATTAAAACCTAATTAAAAACTGCTGTCAAAATTAACACTGGTTCCTAAAAGTCAGTCAATGGCCAAATCGTACAAAAAGTGAGGCATAAAAAACACAGTGGTAATTATGTAGGTAATAAATACTGCTTTGCTTCCATTACCTTTCCTCTTCGTGTGATCCTGCGATCTGTGATCTCTCCACCAGTCGTATTCTGAGAGTGGCCGCTGCATTGTACCAAAACTGTCCGCCGCTTCTTGTCTTCCAGGTTTTCCCACAAGGCAAAAGTTTTGTTTTTGTAGTTCTCTCTGGGAGTCCGGTGTTTCGTTTTGGGAAAGGTGTGGGAGCCAACGTTGGTGGCCCCCCAACCGTGTTCAGACCACACAGGTTCAGTCTGAGTGGCTTGGCTGATGGTGGCCCTCTGCAGACGAACGGAGATCCTCTGGGCCGAGCTGGTCATCAGGGTGATGCTTTTGGTACCCTCAGTCGGACTTGCTGATGTGACACCAGGGAACTCGAACACATCGTCCTTGTCTGGAGGAAGTAGAGAGGATTACCGAGGAATCAATAGCAATATAGTAAGACTGCATATTGATCGACTAACACAGAAAAATATGGCGGCTCATTCAAGATTACTGACCGGTATCGGTGTGCAGCAAGGGGCTGCTGGGCAGTGAACTGTGTGTCTGTCTGTCAGGGGTCACACATCCCAAAAAACCAGAACGCAGCAGCTTCCTGCAAGCCAGAACTAGTAGCTCCCTGCACTGTTTATGGCAGTTGACGCCACAGTCTGAGAAGTCAAAGCACACCAGCTGAAATTCAGGATACGACTGATTGCATCATTCATTATACAACAGATCGTGACAAAGAACCACTTTATTACCCTACAGGATTTTTGCTGTGTGACGATTCAATTCGGACAAATCCAACCATTAGCCTTAAAGCATAGCCTGGGACAGCTATTTTCGCCGATCCTGTGTGAGCTGACCCAGCATTAGTGAAGTAGCGCGTGTGCTTAGCAGGTGACAAGTATTGTTGCTGTGAAAGTTTCCGGTGCCTGAAACTGCCATTTTTCAACAAAAGTAAAATAAAGCCTGTGTACTGCAACACAAAGCTATGACGGCTTTTTTTCGACTCAACTCAAGTCTGTAAACTCGCTGATTTGATCCAACAAAAGAGATCAGATCGACCCTAAGTACGGTTCAGGTCTTAAGATACCACCCAGCTGTTGTAGGTAAGATTGGGGGCTCGTTCAAAAGTTTGGGGTCACATTGAAATGTCCTTATTTTTGAAGGAAAATCACTGTACTTTTCAATGAAGATAACTTTAAACTAGTCTTAACTTTAAAGAAATACACTCTATACATTGCTAATGTGGTAAATGACTATTCTAGCTGCAAATGTCTGGTTTTTGGTGCAATATCTACATAGGTGTATAGAGGCCCATTTCCAGCAACTATCACTCCAGTGTTCTAATGGTACAATGTGTTTGCTCATTGGCTCAGAAGGCTAATTGATGATTAGAAAACCCTTGTGCAATCATGTTCACACATCTGAAAACAGTTTGGCTCGTTACAGAAGCTACAAAACTGACCTTCCTTTGAGCAGATTGAGTTTCTGGAGCATCACATTTGTGGGGTCAATTAAACGCTCAAAATGGCCAGAAAAAGAGAACTTTCATCTTAAACTCGACTGTCTATTCTTGTTTTTAGAAATGAAGGCTATTCCACAAAATTGTTTGGGTGACCCCAAACTTTTGAACGGTAGTGTATATTGTAAAAGGTTTTGTTTAATGTGGGAAAAGACGGTGCAGGGTGCAGAGCAGGTGAGAAGTATTGTTGCTGTGAAAGTCTCCAGTGCCTAAAACTGCCATGTCTTAAAAAAAAAACTAAAATATAGTTTGCATACAGCAAGACAAAACTTTGTCGTCTCTTTCAAGAATGAAGTCTGGGAACTTGCGGCGTTGGTTAGTAACTCACTGAGGCAACAAAAGGGGTCAGTTCTTCCCTAAGTATGGTTCGGGTCCTAAAATACTGCCCAGCAAGAAAAGGTAACAATCTGGCAACTTTGTCCAGACTGTGCAATTTCCTAGCACATTTTTTCCCGCAATCATCAAAACTTAAAATTTCTGCGACAACAAAACCCAAAAAGTGAAGCGTTGTTAATACTTTCCGAATGCACTGTAAATGTGTAGGTTTCATTTATGTTGACAACTCATGTCAACATGAGTCAGTCAATCTATGTTTATGTGAGAATAACTACAAGGTCGTCATGGCGACTTCACGCTACTTGGTCTTCGATGTGGCTGGCGGCTGGCGGATATCAACATAAGAGGTTGTCGACACAATTGAATCGAAACAAAAACTAGCCCTTACTTGCATATTTACTTGTGACAAAAGCGGTTCTACCATATATGTTGACATCAACCCCAAGGGGGAACTGCACTTTTTTTGGAATTTTACCTATCGTTCACAATAATTATGAGAGACAAGGATACACATGTAATTTTTTTTTGGGGGGGGGCCTCTAAAACAACTTCAAAACCCTCTATCAATGTTTTATATACACTCTCAAGTCTATATATATAATGTAGTAACAAACACGTTCATAACAATATCTAATAGGTATGATATTTACTAGAGATGTCCGATAATGGCTTTTTTGCCGATATCCGATATTCCGATATTGTCCGACTCTTAATTACCGATTCCGATATCAACCGATACCGATATATACAGTCGTGGAATTAACACATTATTATGCCTAATTTTGTTGTGCATTAAGCAATGTAACTTTACCATGAATTGATTAACGTGGACCCCGACTTAAACAAGTTGAAAAACTTATTCGGGTGTTACCATTTAGTGGTCAATTGTACGGAATATGTACTGTACTGTGCAATCTACTAATACAAGTTTCAATCAATCAATCAAAAACAAGGTTTTCCAAAATAAGAGAACAACTTAAACTCCAGTTATGGAAAAAAGTGCCAACATGGCACTGCCATATTTATTATTGAAGTCACAAAGTGCATTTTTTTTAAACATGCTTCAAAACAGCAGCTTGGAATTTGGGACATGCTCTCCCTGAAATAATCCAAATACCCACTACAACTATGGGAAATACTATACTTTGACTTTCACAAAGTGCATTTTTAATTTATTTTTTTAAACATGCCTCAAAACAACAGCTACAAAAACAATGAAGGCACACAGCTTCAGTCCAGAGTATACTAGAGCATACTTGCCAACCTTAAGACCTCCGAATTCAGGAGATAAGGGGGTTACTGGTTCAATCCCCACCTTCTATCATCCTAGTCACGTCCGTTGTGTCCTTGAGCAAGACACTTCACCCTTGCTCCTGATGGGCCCTGGTTAGTGCCTTGCATGGCAGCTCCCACCATCAGTGTGTGAATGTGTGTGTGAATGTGGAAATAGTGTCAAAGCGCTTTGAGTTCCTTAAGAAAAGGTAGAAAAGCACTATACAAGTATAACCTATTTAGAAAAAGGGTTCCTCCGTGTTCGCTCTTACAATAACAAGTTCGCTACAGTTTGGTTATTATACAGGTTACAGAACGTAAATGAGGCGATGTTGACAATTTTTGAATGCATTTTTAAAGTAATTTAGAGGTAGAATTGATTGCTCCCATTGACTGCATTGCTAGCCACCTAGGACAGGGGTCGGCAACCTTTACCACTCAAAGAGCCATTTTGGCAGGTTTCACAAATTAAAGAAAGTAATGGGAGCCACAAAAAAAATTTTTAAATTTAAAGTGAAAAACTCCGCATACAAAGCTTAAATGCTGTGTGCTATGTTAACCAGGGGTCTCTGACACACGAACCGGCACGCACTTTAATGTGGACATTTGATGATAGTGCAACCCGCGAGTTTTGAATAATTGATTCGTGCTTGATAGCGTCATACTTGCCAACCCTCTCATTTTTCCCGGGAGAGTCCCGAATATCAGAGCGTGATGGCACTGCATTTGGCGCCCTCTACAGTCTGCCCTAACAGTGTACCTGCTCGACTACACGTACAATGCAGTTTCAGCTTGTTCACGTAAGCGACAGCAAGGCGTACTACCTCAGCTGCCACACATCCTACACTGACGGTACCAATACCCAGAATCCCATGCAGCACTAACTCTTCCGTACTAGCTCAGCAGCCACACATCTTACACTGACGGTACCAATACCCAGAATCCCATGCAGCACTAACTCTTCCGTACTAGGTCAGCAGCCACACATCTTACACTGACGGTACCAATACCCAGAATCCCATGGGGGGGGGGGGGTTGATGTGTGGGGGGATTTGGTGGTAGCGGGGGTGTATAATGTAGACCGGAAGAGTTAGGACTGCATGGGATTCTGGGTAATGGTTGTGTTGTGTTTATGTTGTGTTACGGTGGGATGTTCTCCAGAAATGTGTTTTTCATTCTTTTTTGGTGTGGGTTCACAGTGTGGCGCATATTTGTAACGTAACAATGTTAAAGTTGTTTGATACGGCTACCGTCAGTGTAAGCTGTGTGGCTGATGAGTAAGTATGCTTTGCTGTCTCCTGCGTGTGCAAGTTGCTGTATGCAAATGTTACAGGGGACAATTACTGCAGTGAAATTAGGGCACGCACTTTATCTAGTAATTACAGCGTAAATAGGATTATTTTTTCCCTGGGAGTTATCTATGAGAGACACTGAGATCCATAAGTCTCCTGGGGAAATCGGGGGCGTCGGCATGTATGTAGCTGAGCCGCATCAGAGTGGTCAAGGAGCCGCGGGTTGCCGACCCCTGACCTAGGACAAGTCCATTTTTATATGTTGGAAAGTGAAAAAAACAAAAACCTTTTGTCTTCTTGTCTCTCATAAGCATTGTGAACAATAGGCACAATTCCAAAAAAGCAGTTCCCCTTTAAGTAAGCGCTTTTTAATAAAAAAGAAGAACATGGTGGACCAGGACTTGATGATGTAGTTCACATAGAAAAGTTATTGACATAAACTGGTCTTAAATGGTACTCTGTATAGGAAATGAATGATGTGTGTATAAAATAAAGTACCTTTGCACTTGTAGCCTTGTTTGAGGAGCCCCCAGAGCTGCAGAATAAGATCAAGAAAAACATATTCGTAAGATTCATGTCATGAATGGAATGTCACAAATATAATCAACTCAATCAGGATTTTAATTAATCTCAGGGCATTTAATCGATCGTAATTGGACTGTTTGGTTTGTCTTAGAGACGTTTCGCCGCTCATCCGAGTAGGCTTCATCAGTTCGTGCTCATTGACTTAGATTGATCAGATGTAGTCCCACATATACCACTGTCCTTTCAACCATTCCCAAAAGACTCTGCTATTTATCCTCCAACAAATAACAGAAGTTAGAAACATTCTGGTCACAGTAGGTGACCAGAATACCATTTGTGCCATTTGTTTACAACTGCATGGAATGCTTACGCGGGGGATTCCGACTCGTTTGGACTGGTTGTAGTGGATCCACAGTGGGCATTCTGCCACACAATACCTCAATGCTAACGAGGGGAAATTACACTTGAATGTCTGTTGTTGGCTTTGACAGTTAGGATTGCTCGTTTGCATCAAAACAGTTGTTTTTCTCACCACGAAAGGGCGAAACCATCCTTGCCCAAACACACCCTCCTGTTTTTTTGGAATATAAATATTTGGGGTTTTGTCACCTGCCGCTGGACTAGATCTGACCAATCTAAGTCTATGAGCACAAACTGATGAAGCCTACTCAGATGAACAACGAAACGTCTTCGAAGACAAACCAAACAGTCCAGTTGCGATCGATTGAATGCCCTGAGATGACAATGACCTGGATGAATGAGAACATTTATTGACATGATTTTAATTAATATTATTATGATTCCTCCTAGCTATTAAGCCCAAGGATTCTGTTTACCAATAACGACATCAAGGAACCATCAATGATTGGTCAGCGATTGAATCCACCGAATCAGTGCCAATTGCGTCCCCAGGATATATAAATATGCAGAATTAAATAAATGTAAAATTAAAAAAATGTTCAGAAGTCAAATGTCCTGTAAATGATTGCATATTTATTCAGTACAATTTGAAGTATGAATAATGGAAAAATAGCATTTGTTGTCAGTTGTCTCATTTCCAAAAAATTTACTTTACTATGAAATATAATCATTATAATCCTTCATCTAGGTTTTTAAAAAAAAAAAAGTTTCATTTATTTTTTCACATTTTTATACTACTCTTTATCTTAACAATATGTAAGGTGTATTTCATTTAAAAACAACGACAATTTAGTTAAAATGTACACTTAAGTAGTGACTCTTTGTTTTCACTCAGTCTTGTTACCCGAACAAATTAATCTCTCTGATTAAGTTGGAATATTAATATATGTGGAATAATATATAAGTAGGGATGGGTACACAATTCTGTGCCAGATTCTGCCAGTACTACTGGGTACCAATTCACGTAAAATCAAATGGTGTCATATTTCAATATCTTTGTTGCACATTACATTACTGTACGTCCGGTGCATACTCAGCACCGGCTCAAGCACTCGGTGGCCAAACAAGCGGATTCATAACACTGTCTCTCAGTAATTTTGTTTTTGCACGCATGCCTGATAAGAGTTCAAAGATAATGATTGAAATGTGCTAACTTGACGCTAATGCCATATACATGCTACCGATTACCGATTTTACATGGCGAATTCAACACCTCTAAATTTGTTAATAAAAACTCCAACTAAGACGCGCTGTACAATCAAACACCTGATGTGTAATACGTGCAATACTTACAGTGTAAACACTTTGTTGAGCTCCAAAGACCAGACTGGCGCTTTCAAATTAATGGCAAATAGTATTTTCCAAATACTACTTCCTGACTACGGCAAATCATCGTAGTCTACACACTACTGCCATCTATTGTCTTGGAATTGCAACTGCATGCAAAGTTTACTATACAACACTTGCAAAGGAGACTCAGAATTGTAAGGAAACAAGATATCACTACTAGACAGAAAAGTTATCACTGTAAGATGTTAAATCAATTATTTTTTAGATGTTTTTTATTAAACAAATGTTTATCACATGAGCACACACCAAAGTACCGAAAATTGTTCCATGTTCCGGGAATTGGTACCTTATCTGTTCAAATGTGAAAGTACCCATCCCTAGTCACAAGTTCCACAGGAAGTTGCATTGTTCACATCCTCTGTAGGCCAGGGGGAAAACAAAAGTAAGTAATTTTTTCTGAAAATGTCATTATATTTCAACTATGACTGGAGGTTAAAATCTAAGCTCTGTCCTGTTACCTTAATTATTGTTATTAAAACTATAAATGTCAAGTGGTTATATTTCATGTATTTGATAATTATGTGACCTCATGTTACTTTCAGTCGTGATGAGTCAAATGAGTCATTTTCATCTTAGGAATCTTGTATAAAATTAAATAAAGTTACCTGAGATGAGACAATAACATTTTGAGTAGTTGAATATGTGTATTATCAGATTTAGAGTTGAAATAGGACTGACATTTACATTTACTTTAGGATATTTACAGCAAGCAAAATGATCAATGAAATGTCACTAATACCATGTAATTGCACTTGTGTTTGCATGTAGAAAATAAATGAAAGAATGACCGTTTCAATGTACATACAAATCCAGTGCAATGTTCACAGAAGGTTGGTTTCAGAAATGTAATCTCCTGGAAGTTATGGACGAATCCTGGACCCATTTTACTCTGCAGCAACGGGTTCGCTCGAAGGAAATAAGCAATCATTTCATCTTTACTGATCAGTCCATCTCTGTGACAGGGAGGTAAGGAAAGAAAACAAAAAATAACATGAGCAGAATATTTACCTACACAGACAAATAAACAAGTATTTGATCCCCTGCCGATCTTTACGAAGAGGTAATCTGATAGGATATTAGACCAAATCATATGTACTTAGTGTGAAAAGTTAGAAAATATTTGATCAAGGGAAATTAGTCAAAAAGAAACATGGTAGCTTTAAGCAAGCCTCCTACAGCCCATGGAAACACCTTAATCCGATCGTGTTCAGTTTTTGAAAAGTCGGACTAACACACCTGGATTATGCGATTGGAAACCAGATTTCTCGAGTGGGTGTGTGCGGCCGGAGAGAACCCTTTGCATGCGGCAGTCTCAATGCGCGGGATACAACCCAGAAGCAGATAACGTTCAACAAAAACATAGCAACAATTGTAATGAAGAGGAGACTGTTTATTTGCTCCACAAACTAAAATAACAGGACATTTTCAAGGGCATCAATCCATCCATTTTCTACCACTTGTCCCTTTCAGGGTCGCGGGGGGTGCTGGAGCCTATTTCAGGTAGTAAAAAAAGAAACAGATATTTATTTAAGAAGGTAGCTAAGAAATTGTAAAATGCCGGCTTAATTTGGACTCCCGAACAAAATATGAATGAAATGAAGGATAATGAAGCAGGTATATTAAAAATAATAAAGCGTAAACAAACCTCTTTACGCTGCATTTGTGCACTCCAATCTGATGAACAATAACTCTGTACTCGGTACAATTGGCAAGATAGTCCTGAACATTGCAAACTTCATCTGTAACTGCATCGACCGTGGCATGAACAGTCTTTTCCTTTGGACTTAAAACTCTTTACATCAATCGACAGAGCCTTTTGAAAGAACTCAGAGACATTCAAAAGTTTTGAAAAGAACACAAAAATTAATGCGGAAAGGAAAAAAACAAGAAAAAAAACAATTAAGCTATATCAAACCACTGCAGGAGGAACAATCACCTCATGGACAGGGACAAGGGAAAAGTCATATCATCGGAAACAAATAAATACAATAGATCGATCAAGGAAGCTAGGAATTTAGGAAGCGAGGGGCCAACACCATCAACAGGGATGAGGGCATACATGCTTCTGCACACCTGGGGCACTGTCCTTCATTGGCAACGCCAGGGCGGAGAACAGTTATGTCGGGAAACTTTCACGATAAAGTTCTCAGACCAGCTGTTTTTAGACACGTCACACCAGGAAGCTACGACAGCTCTGACGAAGGCTGAAGTGCCAGCCGAAACTGTCAGCAGGTAAGAAACATCTCTTAAACAAAAAACTTTGTCTGAACACAAAAAATATTGCAGCTATCTAGTAGTCCTTTCCTGAGTCCATTGACCTTTTACAGTTAAAAGTAGATAGCAGGCTTATTTGTCCCCAGTTATTTTGGGGACAAATAAGTGACCCTAAAAGTCCCAGCCCCATTATATAAGTGATCCAACCCGTCCAAGAAACGTGTCTTTCCCTCACACCCCTGTGGGCTGTAGTATGTCTTGGTGGTCTGGACCAAGCCTACTCGTCTAGTCCGTCATTGGGTCTACTTTGTGCCATAAAAGTTATAGATTGTTGCAATCTCCCTGTCTATGAAACTGTATATGTTTATGTATATGTGTATGTAAATGTATATGTATATGTATATGTATATGTATATGTATATGTATATGTATATGTATATGTACTGCAGTGTTGTTGAAGAGGTATTCTCTGTGTATTTCAGTACTTTAGAGAGTTTGTATCACTCACTGATCTTGGTCAAAGACGCAGAAGGAGTCCAGGAAGGGAAAGTTAGCAGCAACGTTCTCAAAGTCCTCTTGAGAAATATACCCATCGTGGTCGGGGTCATAATTCCTGAAGACAGACTTCCAGAAGAAAAGAAAGAAAAAGTGACTTTAGTCATGTTTTAACCACACAGAATAATGTATATTTGTCCCACATGTGTACTCACATCAACCACCTTCCTGATGTGTTTATTGACAAGGGAGGGGTCTGGTTTGGTCGTGACACCCAAGGCCCAGTCCAAGGGCACAAGGTTCTTGTTGGGAGTTGTTGGAGAGGTTGGCTAAAAGAGGACACAAAGAGGGGAAAAAACAGTAGTTTGAAAATAAATATTTAAGCAGGCCTTTTAACATTTACATGGTAAAATATGGGACATATCCCAGGGCAATAGAGGGTTTTTTTTATTTTCATGAAAAGTAAAAATACGGGAATGAGAAAGAAGGACAAAGTCTTTGGGTTTGATTAATACAGATTCTTTAGAGAACATAACAAGTAGGCATGTACAGATCAGCATTTTTGGGTCCTCAGATTAGATTAGATTTCAAGTTTCCATGACAACAAAGCAAGCATGTCTGATAGAAAACACTCAAAATAAAGCTCCACGTTTCAAAATTCGCTAGCTTTGATATGCAATTTACATGCATTAGCATTAGGGCTGGGTATAAGCAAGCACTTCAAAATACATTACGTATCACTTGAGTCACGATAGAGTATTGTGATATTGTGATATAACAATAAATTGCGGTATTCC